>NW_015386524.1:646721-651318 GCF_001527695.2 Protobothrops mucrosquamatus
CACTTATTTTCATGTTTGGTGGTTATGTAAGGAAGCACAGAGTTTTTGGTGTATGGTTTGGGAGTGGGTAACAGAAATGGGTATACAAAATATTCAATATAAACCTGAGACACTGTTATTAGGAATTCTTGAAAATAATGTTAGCAAAGAGGATATGTTTTTATTTACTCATGTGGTTACAGCGGCAAGAATTATATTCTCTCAAAATTGGAAAGCTATGGTGATACCTAGTAAGGAACGTAATTCATAAAAGTATGCATTGTGCAGAATTAGATAGATTAACTAGAAGACTTAAAAATCAGGATGAAACGGTTTTTTACCAAATTTGGAACAAATTTTACAGATGGTGGGGAGAAAAGCAGGGAAGTTATTGTACTGAGATAATTCAAGATTGTGATTAGAGTGATGTTATTGTATAGGTTTTTCTCATTAGTAATTTATAGTAATAGTGAAATGAGATATATGTCAAATTTGTGTTACCATGTTCAATGTTTTTAATTTTTTGCTTTTCAATAAAATTAAAAAAAAGAAAAGAAATGCCCACACAATAGGCTAGATGTAAAAACAATCCTTGCAAAAAGGCAATACCAACTTACCCAGTATCATTTCAAAGAAAACATAAGGGGTGCATGAAGTTGCTAGGTATCAAATTTGACTCAAATATAACCTTACCTTATATCACACTTATAGCAGAGGCTGGGATTTTAATTTAATTTTCCTGCTTCAGACTTATTTGGGTAACATTTTGCTTCAACCCAGAGAGAAAACAAAAGATAGCAGTGTAGCCAATGGGTGCCAGGAGTCATCAAAAAGAGTTTCACAGGTTGCAGTTCCTAACTTTGCTCTTCTTTTACAATACAGCTAGGAATTTGCAAAATGTAATTTCAAAATGTTTTGAGAGTCAAATTTTATAGAAAGGCCCATCCAAAGTATGAAGAGGACACCTCAAGAGTGAAGCTGGCATCACTTCCAGCATTTTCATAGTCCTTTTCAGAATACTGCAATCTAGAATGAGACACAAGCCTGACCATATGATCTTAAACTGAGCTGAATAGAGCAAGACTATCACCACTTGCAAATTAAAGGTTTACCTAACAAGCTTGCTTTCCCATTATCATGTTTCTTGACTTCCTTGGCAAGAAGCCTTTGCCTGGTATCTGAACAGCCCACTGGCCTTTGGAGAGGTTCGCAGCTGCCTCTTGAAATGAATCAGACTCCTGAAATGACACTGTAAGTTAATATCCAAGCCCCTTTTTCCAAAAACATTTTTTAGCAAAATGTTATCATGCCAACAGACAAAGCCAACAGAAATAAAAACAGCTGCAGATAAGAAGTTGTGCATTAAAACATTAGTTATTATATAGAACACTGTTATGTGTTTCTGAACATTTTGTATATAGACAGAAATGAGGGGACCATTACCTGCAAACTCATTGGCATTAACCTTAAGTTTTACATATTTGGCCAAAGCATAAAGTTTTTTCCTTTTGGGAGGGGAGGAGGGCAACTGAAGGTCACAAGGCAAAGGAAAATAACATAATGATTTCAGAAGAGTTAGGATTTTGCTCCCTTTTCTTATTTTTTAAGGCTATATATACATAAAATAATAGATGTCCACTCCAGTGGCATCTATTGTACTACAATACTATGAGGTCTTAGCACATTTAAAAATTTTTAGCTTTCCCCCCATCTTGAAAAAAAATCAGCTGGGATATCTTGGCACCAGAGGTCCCTGCTTGTGCCTGCAAATTGCCCAACCTGATGTCCAAAAATTCTTCATGATTAGATAGCAAGGGTAGGCCAAAAGTTTCAAACTTTCTGGACCCATTTGGAATTTTCCATCTGGATATTTGGAATTCTGAAAATAGGTAACAGGCATTCTGAGGCATCATGGTATACACTAATTACAACAGAAGTAGTATGGAGGGACTGTTTCCCATTAAAATATATACTGTAAAACTTCAGATAGAACAGAATGCACAAGAGGCACCAAGAAAAGTGTTGTTGGGCACACTAACAATAAAAGCACCAACACAGGGGGCCACATTCAATGCCAAACAAGGATAATTTGTGAGATACTGTATATATCAGAGGTCCCCAACCTTTTGGGCACCAAGGACCCTTCCATGGAGAGAGGATTTTCTGCAGACCAGAGGGGGCATGGTTTTGTGTGTTGCCTGTATCCTGTGGATGGGGCTTTACTTGTTTGTGCGGACCGATTGCTGGCATGCCACAGCCCGGTACTGATCCACGGACCGGGGGTTGGGGACCTCTGCTCTCAAATCCCAGGAAACCTATCTATTTTGGGGGCATTTGTAGATGAGTGGCAAAAATCAGTTTTGTTAAGGATCACTGGAAAGGAAGATTCAACCTTCTTTTCTTCCAGCTGTTCTCTAGAAGGTCAGAAGACCTGTTCTCCAGATTTTTTGTCATTGATTCTAGCACTGGAAAAATAGCAGTCCTGCAAAGCATTATGAGTACAAAACAAAATGAGGCTTGAATCTCATTGCTACTGAGAAAATAGTATGGAGTGCTGTGTGTGCGCTTCTGAATAGCTGAGCTAAATCATAATTTCTCTCCACTTGCATAACTCCAAAGGGATCTGTATAGTTCACTGCACCATATCTAAAATCAGACTTCCCTTGGTAAATCTGCATTAAGCAATACACAAACCAATGTGCCCCATGGCCAAATATGCTGATATCAGAGGTAAAGTCAGTAGTCTTTTCTCACATTTTTCTTCAAGAGTTTTCTTGTGGGTAAAAGAGTTACATGTTGAAAATCATACAGTTCCAACCTCGGGGAACAGGAAAGCTGAGGTTCTCTGAAAAAAACTCAACTAGGTAATTGTTTCTGAAGCTTAACACTTCAAAATGTGGTCCGCATGCAAAACTGCTGGTAGTGGGGAAGCCCTCCATGATGGTGTGTCAGTAAGTTGGTGTCAACTCTTGGCAACTCCATAGACTAATATGATTGATCAACTTGCTGTATAAAATGCCCTACAGATTGTTTGTGTAATACGATTCACAAGACCAATGTGGGGGACAGCTTTCCTCCCCCCCTTTTTATGTGAAAACTCTTAGCTGGATAAATAACATGATTCACAAAGAATCACTTTTGGTTTGGAACAATGTACTAGAAATGGGTAAAGTTCATAAGTTTTATATATTCCGGCATCCTAACCACTGCTTTACTTTGCATTAAGTCATAATAAAGTTAGTTTGAGCATAAGCGTACATGAACTCAGTATAGGTAGTCCTTGACTTAACAATCATTTGTTCACAGTGACCATTCAAAGTTACAATGGCAGTGAAAAAAAATGACTTATGACTGGTCCTCGCACTTACAACTGACACAAAACCCCCATGATCAAAATTTAGGTGCTTGGTGACTAGCATGTATTTACAATAGTTGCAATGTCCTGGGGTAACGGGATCGTCACTTGCAATCTTCCCAGCCAATCTTCTGACAAGCAAAAACAATGGGAAAAGCCAGATTTACTTAATGACCACATGATTCACTTAACAATTGCACAGCTTTGCTTAATAACCTTGGCAAAAAAGGTTGTAAAATTGGGCATGACTCCCTAAAATTGTGGTCTCTGTTGTGGTCATAAATCAAGGACTATCTGTAATTTTATACTGTTAATCCAGTTTGAGGTTTAACTTGTTGTGTGAGCTCAACCATCATAAACTGAAAGATGTACACATGCATGAAGCTAATATGTATTGGCTTTTTATGCAACATAATTGGTATTTTATCTTTCTGAAGTATAGATTACCACTATTTCTACATAATTTATGCAATAAATCTCCTCACCTGTGGCTCACTTTCCAAATTCTCCTGCTGGCACAAAAGAAACCCCTCTGCCAAGGCAACAGCCTGGGCACAGGTCTCAGGTCCACGCTCTCGGACTTGGCTTTTGTTAAGTCCGGAGAATAATGGCGCTTGAGACGAAGTATTTCTTACAAGTCTTTATTCTCTGCTTCCAATCTACGAACAACCCGAGCAGAGGCACGCAGGCCTCTATTTATACCTTCTGATCCCCGGGCAAATACAACCAATGACGAGGCGGTCTTTTCCCGCCTTGCGCATGCGCACAAGGCCGGCGCCACTCAGTCTGGTCCCGGGCAGCTTTTGCAAATGCCTGGGACTCTTGCAACGTCCCGAGCCTGCTTTTGCAGGCTCCGGACACAACACCCCTCCCCCCTAGATGAAATAATAATGCGCCCACATGGACGCCATCATAGTAATGGTTATATAATTAACTGTTGAGTTAATATCACACAGTGTGTGTAAGGTGTGGGGCTATTCCGTCGTACAAAGACCCAATGGCCCCAACATCGTTTCCGTAGAGTCAACCAGCCTGGACCTCTAGTTCAGTTTTTGCTATTTACATGCTCACCTTACGTAATCTGCAAGGTATTTGGGAGGGCCTTTGACCCTGAGCGACCTTCTCGGACCTGGGGAACTTGTAGTGTTTTCCCCGTTGCTTCCCACACTAGGTGAATTGCCCTGTGGTTGTCTTGTGACTTCTGTTTGACTTTCCTGCCCGTCTCCTAGGCTCGAGAAGTCAGAACTCTGTTGATCGCTATAC
>NW_015386524.1:654072-655175 GCF_001527695.2 Protobothrops mucrosquamatus
AAATTCTTATACTGTACCTTAAGGGTGGCCTCCCCCTTAACGCACACTTGAGAATTTTGGAAATCCATAAGGATTACATTAGAAGGCCTTAACGAAACTCGCTGGCCACTGCTGCTGCAGATTTTGTGAAATGTGTTGAGGGAAATTATGGATAGGGCAGACCCCGTGTCAAGTTCCATCGACAATGGAACTCCCTGCATTTTCACTTTAAGAGATAGTTTCTTTTTAAGGGGTTTGTGTGTGCCTATTCTTAAAATGTTCTGGCGTGTTGCACAGAACCCCACCCTGTTTTGACTGGGCACCCTGGTACCTTTCAGATTCAATTCTTCCTTCGGTTGTACCTTCTGTCGACCCAGGCAGACCGCAGCGATGTGGCCTTTCTTTCCGCACGCTCGGCAAATGGCGTAACGGAACCGACATTCTGCTCGCTTGTGGCGTCCACCGCATCCGAGGCAATGAAGCTCAGCTGGGCCCTTGTCCTGACGATCTTTGGACCTCCTCCCAGCTGCTTGGTAAAGCTTGTCCACCTCTTCTTCAGGATCTTCTTCCGAATCCTCTCGCACGTCTTTCTTGTGGATGGTGGCGGTCTCTGGAGCGCTTCGCTTAGGTCGCATATTCTTGACCGCCCCACCTGCAACTTCTTCTGCTGAAACCTCTCGCAGAGCATCTTGGAAAGAGACATCTTCCCCGGCGAACAGCCTCTGCTGTAAGTCTGTGTTCCTCAGTCTGCACACAAAACGATCACACAGTCTTTCCTCTAAGTCCTTGAAATCACACGGTTTAGCTGCTCTTCTCAAAGCCGCAACGTATTCTTTTGCTGATTCCCCAGCTCGCTGATCCCTCTGTTGAAATGTGTGCCTCCAAGCCATGACAGATTACTTGGGCTGGAAGTGTTCCTTTAAACCTTTCTTCAGATCGGAGTATGACACCGTTTCCAGCGAGGCCGGGGCGATTAGGTTCTCGGCGATCTCAAAGGCGTCTTGCCCACAAACGCACAACATTGTGGCAGCCTTTAAGCCTTCCTCCCTTATCTGGTTTACGCGGAAGTAAGTCTCGACTCTTGCAACATAAGATTCCCACCTCTCGGGGTGAGAGACGTCGAA
>NW_015386524.1:655392-660878 GCF_001527695.2 Protobothrops mucrosquamatus
GGCGTCTTGCCCACAAACGCACAACATTGTGGCAGCCTTTAAGCCTTCCTCCCTTATCTGGTTTACGCGGAAGTAAGTCTCGACTCTTGCAACATAAGATTCCCACCTCTCGGGGTGAGAGACGTCGAATTCCGCTAAACGCCCAACTTTCGCCATGATCGAGGATCAGAGTCTTCTTCAGCCGCACGCACCCTCCAGCAATTTTGTACTGGCAGGATAACGCTGACTTCCACGCCGTTTTCCTCTTCCGGACTTCTTTGGGTGAGTCTTCAAGCTTCCCTAGCTGTATAGACTGTATCCCACCTTCATCGCCAGTGTTAAGTCCGGAGAATAATGGTGCTTGAGACGAAGCATTTCTAACAAGTCTTTATTCTCTGCTTCCAATCTACGAACAACCCGAGCAGAGGCACGCAGGCCTCTATTTATACCTTCTGATCCCCGGGCAAATACAACCAATGATGAGGCGGTCTTTTCCCGCCTTGCGCATGCGCGCAAGGCCGGCGCCACTCAGTCTGGTTCCGGGCAGCTTTTGCAAATGCCCGGGACTCTTGCAACGTCCCGAGCCTGCTTTTGCAGGCTTAGGACACAACACCTTTAGATTCCCTTTGGCAAAACTATCAGAAATTGGTCCAGAATTAGCAGCTCCAGGATCTGTTCCTTCGTGCGGCTCTCTGGTTCCAACCAGCGGTGGCAGAGTTCTCACAACCGGCTACAGACCTCACGGGGTCCCTCGGCTTCCTGATAAAGGAAGCGGCGGAAGCGCTGTCACTGGGTCTCAGGAGTACTTGAATTGTTGCTCGTGCAAATTGTTTTAATCTTCCTATGGTCCCCTTTGCCATTCGGAATACTTAAGTTCTGCTGGGCTTCAACCCTAAAAGTGGGCAGGAGGTGACTCATCTCTTCCCGAGACCATTGGCAGGCATCAACCACATGGTCAAAGCTAGCCTGGTCATCCCATAAGATCAGATCTGGCCACTGCAAGGCTTCCCATCCTGAGATTGGACGTAGGACTGTTTTCAAATACTCTTGCCATTGGCCTTTGAGGCAGTGAGAACCCCCTTCCTATGTTGATATTGCCCATTGGAACAGATCTCGAGCACCACTAGAATGTACTGAAACAGTGTCTTTTCCTGGTCCATAAAGCCTTTCTTGGGCCTCTTTTTCCATCTTGAAAAAAATATCACATAGATTTGGGTTCCTCAGAAGGAATCCACCTCTACCCTACCTGGAGGCTTAGGGACTGAACTTCTCTGAACAAAAAAGTTTTAAGCCTGCTGTCTCATGTGTGGTATGTCAATTAAATAAAAGAAAGACCTCATATCACCTCAGTCCTACTTTGGAAACTGGATGAAGATGGTTTCTTATTAACCCAGAAATGACAACTTACAAAGCAGTTATATCTGATGCCAAGAGTCCTCAACCAAGAAAAGTATATCTGTTCCTGAATAAAGAGAGAGAAAAAGTGCAGAAAATAACTCAAACTACAACAGTGTGCTGGCTGAGGAATACTAGTAATTAAAGTGCATGCATCTTTGGTTCCAAGGTTGAGAAACACTGCCTTAAAATGACTGAATTGCCTCCAAAATTGGTCCTTTCCTGTCTGCTTTTAGACACAGCATCTCTCAGGAGGGTTATTGTGACCCACAAACAGAAGGAAGTTGTGTCCTCCTGCCAAAAAGAATCTTACATTAACACCCAAGGACCTTCAGAGACTTTATACAACTTTTAGTTTTTTTCCTCATTTTTCTTCAAACCCAAATCTATACAAGCATTGAACAGATTAACTAAAGTATAACTTCATCATACTACACTGTAACAGGACGGCTTATTTGGAATTTTAACTCCACTGTGGCTTATAAACCCACACTTAGAGCTGAAAGTTATGCATAAACAAGATCTTTATAGTATGTTCGTCAAACCATCATGGAAATATTCCATGAACTACACATTGCAATAAATAAATAAAACTCATGCTAGGATCCAACTTGCAGGTAGGGGACCTTATGTGCTAACTTGTAATCCATTTTTACAGAGTAGGGCAAGAATTAACAGTCACCTCCTGACTTGAATTATAATTATCACAATTAGAAAAAGAAGAGGAGATGTTAAATTCTTAACTGACATAAAGTTTTTTTTAAAAAAGGCATTCAAAATGAAATGATAAAGATTTTAATCGAGAAATAGCTAGTTCCACAAGATGTTGTGTGAGTCCAGAGCGGACTAAGCCAAGCCTTTAATCGGCTCAGGAATTAAACACATTCTACAGAGAATCTGGATTTGCATAGTTGCCCTTCTTCCCCCACCCCCACTCTTCAAGCTACTCCTTAAATCCTCTGAACCTAACAAAATGAAAGGACAGATCAAGCTACTACTAAAGAGTCCTCACCCACCACCATTATGATCTTTTGATTTGGAAATGTCTGCATCCTATCTTCTCCATGCATGAGGATTGAAATACTGCAACCAAGCTCCAAATTTGGGAGGTGGTTGGGGGAAAGTGGCATTTAGGAATTTTAGTACTTCC
Organism: Protobothrops mucrosquamatus; assembly: GCF_001527695.2. Classification (NCBI taxonomy): domain Eukaryota; kingdom Metazoa; phylum Chordata; class Lepidosauria; order Squamata; family Viperidae; genus Protobothrops; species Protobothrops mucrosquamatus. The sequence goes on from NW_015386524.1 coordinate 657,917, forward strand.
TCATTTTGTTGTTCTATAAAATCCATACTGATAAATTCATCCCACCTCCTGATGAACTTGAATGGAAAGTCCCTCCATTTAGACATAAATATACATTGGAAAAGGGCAACATTCCAGCCTTCTCTCTCTGATCCACACATGTACAGTCAACTCTCCTGATTCTAATGCACAGTAAATCACCATCTTCTCCCAAGGGATCTAGGAGTTTGGGCTGCAGGCTTCTGCCATCCAGCTTCTCAATAGGCTAGCTTTTCATAAAGCATGGCCAGCTTTCCCCTCAAAGGCACCAGTGTTTGTTTTCAACATGTTGAGCACATATTTAAAGTTGATCTGGTAAATGTTCCTACTACAATCCCCTTGCTCTATACATATAAAGAGGAAATTTCATGTGAGTATAGATTGCAAGACTGCAAAAAACAAAAAAAATGAAGCAATCAGAATTTTTCATTCATTTCCCTAAAATCTTTAGAGGCAATAGCTGAAGGGCCTTCGCAAGATATCTTCTACTCATCTAGATCCTGTTTTCATTTCCTACTACTAAAGGAAGGAAAACTAGAAGGGGCAGAGTTGGATAAAAGAGGGGGCAAAAGACAAGCCCTTTTGGCTTAGAATCCGCATCAGAATCAGAAACTCACTGGACATGAAAGGCAGCAGCATAAAGAACAGGACTGGGCCAGAAAGATTTGAGATTAGTTGAAAGGCTGAAAAATGGCCCTGAATCAGACATCTTTTTCATTTGACCCTCTTTTAAAGCTTCACGCTTGACCACGTTAGTTGCTCAGGAAAGACAGTTTTAATACCGTATAATAAAAGAAGCAATGGTTATGAAACTTCTAGATCCTATCAATCAATCATTACTATTGTAAATAGAGTCCGGCACAAGCTACGAGGGAAGTCAGATTGCCAGAGGAGACCGAGTTATAAAGCTATATAAAATTTCCCTGAATTTTCCACTTCGTCTACCAGCCTTTTACCTCCTCCAGATGTTTGTCCCCTCGATCTTTGCAACACGACTTCCCAGTTCTGTTCATCTACTCAACCCCCCCGCCCATCCCCATTTCCACTCACTGCTTCCTTTCAACAAAGCCCAATGCAGCCAATCCGCTATCCCTGACAGACCAATCTTATTAAAATTCAAATCCCAAATTTTAATCCCGGGAAGAGGAGAAGCAGGAAGGGTGTCCTGCACTAAAGCATTCCCTTTTCGCTCATACAGCTTCCTGAACCTCTCTAGGGCTTGGCGTTCACACTCGGTTTAACTCTTGCCGTATTTCAAATTGATAGGGCAGGATTTTTTTTCCAAGCAGCAATTAAAGTAAAATCAGATGAAATGGCTTCTTTGCAAAGTTTCCCGGGGAAAATTCCACTGAGCGCGGGAAGGGTTGGTTTCATAGGAGATTATCTACCCGTTAAGTGGTGCGAGAAGAATTGTGAATGAACGCAGGAGCCCCAACCGAGATCAGACTGCAAAACACTGCAGGCGATTTTTTCAAGGCTTTCAGCTCAACTACTGAAGGAAATCCCATACAGAAGAATTGTAGTTGTAACTTGCATTGCTATATGTGTATTGGGGGGAAGGGGGTTGCGGCAAAATTCGGTTTTATACGTCTTCAGTATTTCTTCCCTCCTATAGACTTGTTTGCCATAAAAGGCAGATGCTGAGCAAGGCATTATTATCTCGGTTTGGAGGAGGAAAAATAGAGGAAGATGGGAGTTTCTGTTTATAATGGTGATGTTTTTATTAGGACATAAACTAAGAATGTAGATGAAGCTTAATATAGACGAAGCTCTAATTTGGAAAAACACATTCCTTTTTGTACATAAATATCTCCATCTAATAGCTAGTTTCAGTCCTCCAGTTTCAACTGCATAATGTTGGCTCATTATGGACTGGAATGTAGGATAGTTGTACGGATTGATTAGATAGCTTTTAACATTCCTAAAATGAAAAGATAAATCTTCAGATTATTATCTCTGTTCAGGTACAGGAATTTAGGAACAAGCTTTTTCCTTACAATTTACGCTTCTTCTGATGTTAGGCCTTATTTAATGAACATGTGTGATGTGGGATGCAAATGTGTAACATGCTTGACCACATACAACTGATTTCCTATGCAAAGGGGAGGTTGTCCAATCAACCTTCCTCTTGGATGTTTCTATGTTATGCTATCTATAAAAAATGTTGTAAAGATCGGGGTTCCCTCTTTGAATGAGAGGAATCCCTTTTGTCTGAATATACTGATAAATTGTAATAAAATCATTTTCCTGTCTTGGTTTGTCTCATTGAAAAATATGCATGCCGAGGCAGAGTCTAAAAGAGCCATATTTGGCCTTCAATACACACACACACACACACACACACACACTACTGAATTCAGAAGGACTCTTTTCTATATTTCAAATTGTACTTGTTAGTTAACTAAAAAGTGCCATCACTCAAAAAGGAACACATATTAGAATAAAATGGATTTGTATTCTCTTTCTCCATTTTCCTTATTTGTCCTCTTGTTCTTTTGTTTTTACAAAGAGGGAGAAATGAGGGTCTCCTAACAAGGGAATAAAATAGTAATGAAAGTTATATTTAGCTCTTTAATTTTCAGAGCAAAGCAAGTAAATAAAAATCACCATTGTCTCTCCATCTCAGAGTGTCAGTCTTATCTTTTGTCAGGCACCTTATTGACAAAATGACTAATTTTGTGAGAGAATGTGGGAAACATTCTTTTCCCCCTCTCCATATGTGTAGCACATTAGAAACATACACTATTGTGAGAAAGAAAGAAGTTTAAAAATAAAACGGTCACAATTGATTAACAATAGAAGGATTAGCCAAGCCCTGCAGGTAGGCACTAGATTCCAGGAGGCTTGGCTAGAAGACACACTTAACAAGACAAAAGGATGGCAGAGAGAAGTTCTGAACAATGTAACTGAGGGGGAGGGATGATGTATTCTGGCTAGGCGGATC
>NW_015386524.1:664878-675961 GCF_001527695.2 Protobothrops mucrosquamatus
GGATGGGGGCGTCGCGATAGGAGTGTATATAATGTTGTGAGTTTGAATATTTTGGTGTGGTCTCTGGGTTTAGAACTTCCTGTTGAAGTCTCGCACCAGGATCCACCGCGCTTTGCAAACCGCTTTTCTATTTTCTGCAGAATAAACTCTTTTTCTTACCAATCCAATTTTGTTGGTATTTTAATCACGTTTCCAACACTATGTCCCCCCCTTTTTGTGACCCATTTTTTTAAACTAAATCAAAACAAAAGCATGGGGAACCTTTTGAATTATTTCCAACCCCATTGCCAGCAAAAGTCATAGGTGCATTTGTTTTCTTTGTATAACAAAAAAAAAGCGGTTTAATATATTTGTGCACTGGGAAGTCCAGGTCAGGCAGCACAGGGGTCATTGGGGGTCACATGACTGGGCGGGAGGGTCTATTGTGCACATTTTTTCAACTGTACTAGGAACAAGCAGACATAATATTCTAAATGTGTCACATTTTGCAAGATTATATAGATTTGTTCAGTAAGCCTAGTGCCTTTTTGAGGACTTCAGTTTTGTCATAAAGCATAAGCAGTGGCACAAGATTGCATAAATTATGATCCTAAATATCTGTAGAATACCAAATTAACTGTTGTAATTGAACAACTCAAGCCTAATATATATATTATATTAAACCATGATTTGCTTAATTATGATATGTTAGCTAAGCCACTATTGGTTTACTATTGGTTCACACAACACACTGAGCCGGAATCAAATAAATCACATTATGGCATAACATGAGATGTGAGTTGGGTCAGCATTTTTGGTAGCTTGTAGATAGCAAACTGAAAATGGAGTAGAATTGCAAGAAATTACACTTGCCTGTAGGTCTGCAATCTGCATATTCTTATTTATGAGTGAATTACTACAAAATCGGTGCAACTAACTGAAAAATAAGGACTCTGAATTATCCTGATGGCAGCACCAGAGACTAGCTGAACTGGTCTGAATGAGAGCCTGGAGAGTCTTCTGAAACAGAGTACAGAGGGTTAAATGAGGGGAGCTTTCTGGGTCCTAAAGCTGCCAACTGCTTGTGGAGAGACACAGAAAGAAGGGAACAGATTTGGGTAAAGAGCTTCCCCTCTTTTAGAGGCAGTTCTGATCCCCCCCCACTTGTGCCCCCAGGAACACCAAAAATCACAGATCTGGCAGTAGAATCTCTACGAGGTGAGCTTAGAGGTGAGTCAGCAATGGGTTTGCACATGCATCAATGTGATCTGAGGGAAGTTCTGGAAATATGTTTTGTTAACAAGAGGGAAGATGAGTCTTCAAGAATAAGGCAAATCCATTATGATGACCTCAGCATTTGGGAAAAAATTTTTTTGGGGGGGAAATGGATACTCTTCCCAGTAAAGGTTCCATGGTCCCAATAATTCTGTAATAAACACACAAAGAGCTAAAAATCTTGAACAGGTCCTTCAGAGTCTTTACTTTATTCAGTAAGGTAGGTTGCTTCTTTTCTGTGTTTGGGGAGAAGTAGAGATATTCTCTGGCTATTTTGTCAATGGATTGCAATAAACAGCATTGTTTTAAATGTGTACATTGCCTTCCTTGAGCAAACTTACCACAGATAAAATATCTAGAGGTTCATATGGTATTCATTGATTAAACAGTGGAACAGCTTGCTTTCAAAAGTTGTGGGAGCTCCATCACTGGAGGCTTTTAAGAAGAGGCTGGACAGCATGTGTATTGTACTTTATTGATATTTGGTTTACCTCCCTTTCTTTAAAAATCCAGAAAATACTAGTGTCATATATATCTGCTCCAAAGTAAGCCGGTATTCAATGCAGTTTCCAGGTAAGCAGGGAAAGGATTGCGGGTAAAATTATGCACATGCTTGTGTGAATCCTCCTTGAGAATATGAAATTATTAGCAAGTTAGCAAGCACTACCCCCACACTGCTGAATTTGCTTAGAATAATATCATGACAAGGCACTTTCATCAAGAGAACATTAAATTATTCATGGCCACATGTTCTGCTGTCACATTGCTTGCAGGAAGATACCAGACTACGTGCAGATCAGCACTGCAACAGTTTGTCTTTAAAGTTGTGAAGAAAGCCTAAAAGCCCATGCGCACCCTCAGAGAACAGAAGAAAAGCTAAGTAATGTTTTCATATCTGGGAAAGTACCAAACGATCTCTCTCATCCTAAAATAAGCAGGCAGACAGATGGCTTATGGACTTTTATAATAATCCTCAACTTACAGCCACAATCAGGACCAGAATTTCCATTGCTAAGCAAGGCGGTTGTTAAGACAATCATACCTGATTTTACGACTTACCACATTTGTTAAGCAAATCACTATAGTTGTTAAGTGAATCATGTTATTAAAGGAATCCAGCTTCCCCCTTTGATTTTGTTTGTTGGAAGCCAGCTGTAAATGGTGATCATATGACCCCGAGATGCTGTAACCTTTGAAAATACATGGCAGTTGCCAAGCATCCGAGGTTTGATCATATGACTATGGGAATACTACAATGGTCCTAAGTGTGAGGACCAGGTTAAATCACTTTTTTCAATGCCATTGTAACTTTGAATGGTTGTTAAATGAATGGTTTTACCTGTATTACAGTAAAAGTAATTTGTGCCATTGCTATGGTTTTCCACAAATTATTTAGTAAAGCTGCAGCCTGTACTAAAATATGGATTCAAAATGGAAAAGGTAACTTTGAGCAGGTACGCTGCATGTGTACATGGCAACTGCTTCAAGAAATCTTATTTCCTGGGGTTTGTGCAACACCCCCAGGAAAAGGCACATTGGTCCTATATCATGGTTGTCCTGAATCATTTCTCCTTTAGTTCCTGATCACAGTACAGCTGGTGTTCACTATGTATTTCATTAATTTTGAATATTTAAAGCATAAAGTAACGCAAGTAAATACCTCTAGTTTGCTATATTACATTTTCTGGAAACTGCAGTCTTGTGGCCAATGCCAATTCAGGGAATTGTAATCCAACACATTTTGTGGAACTCTTTTTAGAAAAGTAATCACAGGCTTATTCAGTTGCTTGTATTTTCTAATATTACAAATGTTCCAAATTCCGTTTAGTTACTACATCAAGGTTCTGGAATATATATTTTCACTCATCAAATTTGTTTTCTGTTTCCTTGATTTTCCAACATTCAGTTACTATTTTCTACAAGTCACCATTTTGGTAAATATTTTGTGACACCCTAGCTTTAGCCAACAACTGGATCAAGATAGGAAATTATTTTTGTTGTATTTCTTAATGTGCAATGATTTCTAGGTTCTTTCTGCTTCTTTCTCTTTTTCAGAACAAGTTGAGTTCCTCAGAATGGAAGATTGCTATACTGTGTATGGTGGTTAATGATCCAAGTTCTGGGGCTTCAGAGGATGTGGACTTAATCCATACCAAGGCCAATAGCAAACAGATAAAAGAACTGAAATCTAAGAAAATTTATAAGACTCACTCTTCCAATCTATCTACCCTTATGAACAATCCCCACAGAGAGAATGGAATATCCAAATCTTGACTCAGGTGAAGGGACAAGAAAATATTGGGGCATTCAGAATGGGATAATCTATGAGTTTTTAAGATGGGCATCACCCCAACACAGTAGGATTGAAAGACAGGAGGGAATGCTGCCCTATGAAGCTTTCCAATGGCAAGGACTTCTAAAAACAGTAAAGACCTCTCACTCAAGCTGGGCAAATTTTCAACTGTCAGTGTCTCCACCTTGGGACAAGCTGTCTGCATTTGAATGGGCAATTGATGTTTGTCAATGGCCACAAACTGACCTCATGGCCAAACGTATGCCAAATCTCAATGGAGAAACTCAGCAGACCTTTAAGAGTTCTGAAGCCAATGAAAGCGGCACTTGTGGAAAGATAAAGGTTCCCATTCTACAAGAAGAATCTACAAATGTGGAGTTGCAGGGTCAATACTTCCGTCAGCTCCACTTCCTAGAAGCCAGGGGACCCTGTGAAGCTTGTAGCCATTTACAAGAACTGTGCCATCAGTGGTTGGAGCCTGAGAGCCGGACAAAGGAACAGATCCTGGAGTTGCTGATCTTGGAGCAATTCTTGATAATCCTGCCAAAGGAAATCCAAAACTAAGTTCGGGAATGTGGGCCAGAGACCTGTGCTCAGGCTGTGGCCTTGGTGGAAGGTTTTCTCCTAAGACAGCAAAAAGGGGAAAAACAGGTCAGATCCTTTAATCCATCTTTTTGAAAAGATTCTACAATTCATCAGAGTTTGGGATTAGAGAATATCCAGGGATCCTAATATATTGTGCACACTTTCTGGCAGTGTAGCAAAAATTATAAAGTGACTAACATGCATGCATATTTTTTTGTAATTTACAAAACATGAATTTGCTGGAATAATCACTCCAATAAAATAAAATGAAATGAAACGAAATGAAATGGACAGAAGGGGAAATTGTCAGGGCAGGGGAATAGGAGAAGTAAAGATGCCTCTTTTATATGGTGGTATTTCCATCACCACCTGCAGTCTGGAGGTTACCCTCTCTGATGTGGATTGCCAACTATGAATTAACCAACAATAAGTAAAATATACTTTTTGTACACTCAGAACCATATGTCCTATTATCTATGAGTACTGAATCTGAAAATGAATCTACATGTGATCCCCAAACTTATTGAAAGATGAAGAGCTTGTTTATTCTTTGTGGTGTCTTAGGATTTCTTATTTACATGCTAATTGGTATTTTGTGGTTGCATGGCAACAGTACACCTATTCCTTCAAGGAAGTGCATCCATGGTTATCCAGCAACTGCATATAGTTATTTTAAGCTCACTCTTTGTAGAAGGTTTCAAGATTCTAGAGTTTTGTTATGAGAAGGCAGTACCAAAAGATTCAGCTATAATGAAACTGTCATTAGTGTTCCCTGCTAAGTTTACAAGTAATGATCTGAACAATGGCCAGGCCAAGGCACCATGTTTTCTATCTGTCTTGGATTAAGCAAAATCTAGCTGTCTGCTTTAGTTTGTATGAGACCAGTTTACTACCTCTGGAAAGTTAGCCATGCCTTCTGTTGTTATTCAACCCCACTGTAATCGAGAGAGTGTCAGCTAATTTAAAACTTGCTCTTACATTGTATAAAATGGCAAGACACATCTCTTATCAGGCTGCTATAAATGAACTTCAAAAATTGAGGTGATTATTAAATGACAGGAAAGATTCCCAAGAAGATTCTACTGGTTGTCTACATTTTTGTAATTAGGATATTTTTTCCTGATTCTTCAAATGAGTGGTGCTAGAACTTGCAGAATTCCTAAGGATCATAATCAAGGGATTGGGAGGCCTCCCTTAGTTCTGTGGTATTTTTTTATGTTGATATCAACATAATAATTGCTGTTGTTTCAGGTGAAGGGAACAATCCAACCAGGAATCACCAATGGCTCTATGACACGACAATTTCCAGCAAACATCAGGCTAAAGCACATCTATAAAGAATCCAGGTGGCAAGATAGTGTGAATACTGGCATATTGGGTAGGATTGGGAATAGCTGTGTATATTCTCTTACCAGAACCTCTTTCTCATAGGCTTCTAATTGATAATTACATAATAGCCGATTGTAATTCTTGCTTTTCAAATTCTCCATGAACATAGGCAAAATCAAATGATTTTTTGCAGAACATACCCTTTTCCACCCCTTTATTTTCACATTTACCTGTCTTATTTTTTTAAAAAAAACACCATAGTCAAATTGTCCAATATACTGACTTTTTAAAAAAAAATATGATTCTTGGATTGATAGCTTAGTTCTATTACCAAGTCAAAAGAGGCAAAGGTAAAGATTACTTTGTAAACTCCAGTCAATGGAAAGCCATTTTTAAAGTTCATATGTGGGATGGTGATGTCCTTTAATAGACGGGGTTGAGAAATTCAAATCGCTGAGTTTTAAAAGTTCAATACAATGGGATCTCACTAAAAGAAATTCTAATTGTGCAGTAATTTGCTTACAGTGTACTGAATATTATATATCACATTTTATGGACTTGGTTTGCTAAGTGATGTTAAATAAATCTACTTTGCCAATGTTGTTATGTTAAGCTTCAAGTACCCTTTTTTGAGGAGCAGGATTAATATATAATATTTAAAAAGTATATAGATATTTGTCTGTGGAGATTTTCAGTCATTCAGGTTATAGTTGTCTCAAAAGTGCTTTTTCAAAAGGCAACTGGACTCTTTTTTCCTTGAGGAAGAAGAAGAAAACATTTTGAAGAAGCTTCATCAGTTGTGATGGTGGGGATAGAAAGGTAAGTACTGACAGTACTGGATGAGAAGCAAAACATTTTCTTCTCCCTCAAGGAAAAAAAGCCATCTAGCGGCCTTTTGAAAAAGGACCTTTGAGATATAAAATGATAGAAGATGTTGAAGCCACAGGAACCTTGGTGGGGGGAGTGATCATGCAATATTGGAATTCAACATTGTGCAAGCACAAGCAATAGAACATAGTCAAATTAGAGTCTTGGACTTTAAGAGAACTAATTTCAGTAAACTTAGAGAGAGCTTAGAAAGGATTCCATAGATGAGAATATTAAGGGGAGAAAAGCCTGGGAAATTTTGAAAAGTGAGATTATAAAAGCCTAGACTAGCACAATATCAACAAAGAAGAAAAATAACAGGTCTCAAAAGAAACCAGCATGTCTGCATAAAGAACTCTTTGATAAATTGAAAGACAAAAAGTATAAAAGTATAAAAAGTAGAAAGAGGGGCACATAACCAAGGCAGAATATCAGCAGATGAAGTGAGGAAAACTAAGGCTCAAAATGAACTAAGGCCTGCAACAAAAGTCAAAAATAACAAAAACAGCTTATTTCAATATGTAAAAAACATAGTGGGAGAAAGTGGCAAGAAGGTGACAAGCAACAGGGAGAAAGCAGAACTACTTAACTCGTTTTTTGCATCCATCTTTACAAAAAGGAAAAACAGTCCAACCTATCAAAAACAGTACTAAAAAAAACAGATTAGAAACACAAGTTAAGATAGGCAAGAAAATGGTAAGTGAGCACCTGTCCACCTAGACAAGTTCAAATCACCAGGACCAGATGGACTACACCCCAGGTTCTCAAGGAACTGGCAGATGTGATCTTAGAACCACTGAACTATATCTTTCAAAGATCCTTTAGCACTGGGGAACTACCAGAGGACTGGAAAAGAGCTGATGTAGTTCCCATCTTCAAAAAAAAGAAAAAAAATGAATCCAGGAAACTACAAACCTATTAGCCTGACCTCAATACCTGGGAAGATTCTGGAAAAGATAATCAAGCAACGAATCAGCGAACACCCTAGAGGCAAACAAAGTCATTACCAAAAGCCAACATGGGTTTGCCAAAAACAGATCATGCCAGACAAATCTTATTGCATTGTTTGACCAGATGACAAAATTAGTGGACCAGAGGAATGCTGTGGATATAATTTATTTGGACTTCAATAAAGCATTTGATAAAGTAGATCACAACCTACTACTTGATAAGATAGAAAAATGTGGGTTAAACAGCATCACTACCAGATGGATTCATAGCTGGCTGACTGGCCGTACTCGGCATGTAGTCTTCAATGGAACTGCATCTACAAGGAGGGAAGTGTGTAGTGGGGTGCCCCAGGGTTTTGTTCTGGGCCCAGTATTTTTCAACATCTTCATCAATGACTTGGATGAGAAAGATGGGGAATTCACCAAATTTGCAGATGACACGAAGCTGGCAGGAATAGCCAACATTCCAGAAGATAGGCTTAAGATACAAAAGGATCTTGACAGAATTGAACATTAGGTGCTATCTAACAAAATGAAATGCAATGGTGAAAAAGTAAGGTTCTACATTTAGGCAAGAAAAACCAAATGCACAGGTACAATATAAGTGGTACCTTGCTCAATAGTAGTAACTGTGAGAAGGATCTCAGATTTCTAGTGGACAATCACTTAAATATAAGCCAGCAGTGTGCTGCAGCTGCAAAAAAAGCCAACACAGTGCTAGGCTGCATTAACAGAGGGATAGAATCAAGATCACATGAAGTGTCAACATCACTTTATAATGCTTTGGTAAGGCCACACTTGGAATACCCAATCCTGTTTTGGTCACCACGATGTAAAAAAGACTGTAGAAAGAGTACAGAGAAGAGCAACAAAGATGATTAGGGGACTGGGCGCTAAAACATATAAGGAACGGTTGCTGGAATTGGGTATGTCTAGTTTAATGAAGAGAAGGACTAAGGAGTACTGGAACAGGACACGAAACTGGCTGAGGGATATACTAACACTGGACTTAGAGTTAAAACCTGAACTCTTCTTGCTGGGAATAACGACAGAAAAATATGATAAGGGAACAATCTACCTGCTGCTACATATCTTGACAGCAGCCAGCTTGCCTTTGCGCAAAAATGGAAGAGTAAGGAAATTCCCACAGAGGAAGAGTTAATACATAAAATATTAGCATGTGCAGAAATGGACAGGCTCACAATGATACTAAAAGATAAATGTGGATCAATTTTTTTTGAAACCTGGGATAAATTTTACCGCTGGAGGAATTTGAAAAGGACGGCTGGGATTAAAGACGAATGTTAAGATAGAAATGTATGTTACTTTAGAATAGATAATGTATATAAAATTTAATGTATATGTAGAGATAATGAATTGATTGTAAAATATGGTATAATCTGATAAGAATGTATATACTGGAATGTCATGTCAAATCCAATTTTTTTTTTAATTGTTTTATAAATAAAAAGTAAAAAAAAAAAAAAGAGAAGGACTAAGGATGACATGATAGCAGTGTTCCAATATCTCAGAGGTTGCCATAAAGAAGACGGAGTCAAGCTATTCTTCAAAGCACCTGAAGGCAGGACAAGAAGCAATGGATGGAAACTAATTAAGGAAAGAAGCAACCTGGAATTAAGGAGAAATTTCGTGGCAGTTACTGTAGAACAATTAATCAGTGGAACAACCTGCCTCCAGAAGTTGTGAATGCTCCAACACTGGAAGTTTTTAAGAAGAGACTGGACAACCACTTGTCTGAAATGGCATAGGGTTTTCTGCCTGAACAGGGGGTTGGAATAAATGACCTCCATGGTCCCTTCCAATTGTATTATTAGTATTAGTATTATGTAGATATTTATATTTAAAATTTCTCCCTGGATCTTTTGCCATTGAATGTCTGATTTTCCTTTCTCTTTTAACAGGTGCCAAATTTTTGGGAAGAGTTGGGCAGCATTTCCAATGCCTGGATTGTGGGAAAAGGTTTCAGGGAGAGGAAGAACTCCGAGCTCATGGTGGCATTCGTAGAAAGAACAGACTTCATGCCTGTGCCCAATGTGGAAAAAGATTCACCCGCCCATCAGGCCTAGTCAAACACTTGAAAACACATTCAGGAGAGAAACCTTATCACTGTGTCAAATGCCCCAAGAGTTTCATTCAGATGTCGCATCTGACACGACATCATAGAGTCCACACTGGGGAAAAACCCCATCCTTGTGCTGAATATGGCAAATACTTCAATTGTCCATCAGATCTAGCTAAGCACCAACACGTTCATACAGGAGAGAAACCCTTCCGCTGTGCTAAGCGTGGAACAAGGTTTAACCAGTTTTCACACCTCACATGGCATCAGAGGATTCACACAGGTGAAAAATCTCACTCCTGCACTGAGTGTGGGGAAACTTTTAGCCAGTGGGCCCATTTGATCAGTCATCAGAGAATCCACATGGGAGAAAGACCTTATCACTGCACTTCCTGCCGAAATGTTTCAGTCATCTCTCAGCGCTTACAGTGCACAAGAGGATCCATATGGGCCAGAGGCCATATGGCTGTCCTGAATGTGGGAAAAGGTTCATTGCTTTCTCTGCTTTGACCAGGCACCAGAGGATCCACTCAGAAGAGAGGCCTTACCACTGTGACGAATGTGGCAGGAGATTTATCAGCTTTCTCATCTTCACAGACACCGGTGGACTCACTCAGGTGAGAGACCTCATAGCTGCACTGAGTGTGGGAAAAAGTTCAACCAGCTCTCCTTTCTCACCAGACATCAGAAAACCCACACCAGAGAGAAACCTTATCCTTGTGATGTAATAGAATGTTCATTCGGCTAACTGATCTCATAATTCATCAAAAAGCCCATACAGGGGGAAAGCCACATTGCTGCACCGAGTGTGGCAGGGGATTCCGGCAGAGACAGATACTGGTCAAGCATCAAAGACTTCACCCAAGAACAAATTTGTGACTGCAGTAAGATCCAGCAAGGAAGTATATGATCTCAGGCTAGGCTTGTTTTCTCAGTTGCATCAACTTAGCCAGTTTGGTAGTTTTCCTGATATATTTTCCAATGGCAGTCTTTATTCCTAATGAAAAGATCATGGAGCTTTTGCACAATAAAAGGCTACATACTAGACAACAACTTTGCCTGCTTGAAGGAGAAAAGAATCTACTTCCTGCTATGCCTCTGGTTTAAACTCTTATGGATTGTAGCTAATTTAGAATTCAAATGGGAAACTTCAGATTTTTTTAAATATGTGTTCTGCCAAAGAATTATAGTATTTTTGGTATCAATTAATAGCCTACTGTTGTGTATGGTTGATTGTGCTGTATCAACCTAACTGATGCTAGAGAGGAAGAGAAAAACATGTAAGTGATGGTAAAAATCTAAAAGAAATAAAATTAGAGAAGGATGAGGGGGACATGATAGCAGTGTTCCAATATCTCAGGGGCTGCCACAAAGAAGAGGGAGTCAAGCTATTCTCCAAAGCACCTGAAGGGAGGACAAGAAGCAATGGATGGAAACTAATCAAGGAGAGAAGCAACTTAGAACTAAGGAGAAACTTCCTGACAGTTAGAACAATTAACCAGTGGAACAACCTGCCTCCAGAAGCAGTGAATGCTCCAACACTGGAAGTTTTTAAGAAGAGACTGGACAGCCATTTGTCCAAAATGGTGTAGGGTTTCCTGCCTGAGCAGGGGGTTGGACTCGATGACCTCCAAGGTCCCTTCCAACTTTATTATTATTATTATTATTATTATTATTATTATTATTATTATTATTATTATTATTATTATTATTATTATTATTATT
>NW_015386524.1:677245-730012 GCF_001527695.2 Protobothrops mucrosquamatus
GACTCAGGGCGGTGAACAGGCACATTAATAAAACAGCAATACCATAATATTTAAAAATATTCAAAACTAATTAAATTATTTGTCCTGTCCTAAAACCCACTATAATAATATAAAATTATACCCAATTTAAAATTTTAGAGTTTCAGATTTATGCCAGACCGGCCTCTTGGAACAGATAGGTCTTTAGGGCTCGGCGGAAGTGAAGTGTCTTTGTACGGGGCTTCTGCCTTTCCATGTTTGTTGAAAATCTTTTTCTTTTTCTTTCTCTCTATTTCTCTTATCATTTCCTTTCTCTCCGATGTTCCTGACATCTCTACAGTCCATTTTATCCAATCTGCTTTCTTGTCCTCAGATTTGTTTTGTAGTCTTAAGGGATAAGTTGTTTTTTCCAATTCTTGTAAAATTTTTCCCACTAGGTTTAAATCATGTTTTCTTGTTTTGTTAAGTTCCATTTTTAAGTCTCTATTTTCAATTCTATATCCATTTATCTGTTTTATTGCTCCTTCTCTGTTGTTGTTTTCTGGGAATTTTTTTGTTGTAGAGTTAACTTAGAAATAGATTGATTTATATTTTCAAAGTTATTTTGGATTTCTTTGTGGTTTAAAGTCATTGTTTAAATTAGTTGCAGTATACTATATCTCTCCTCCTATGAAGTATTTATGTTTTCTTGATATGTTCTTTCTACATGTCTCTGATCCATGATGGCCAGGAATTTGAATTTTTCTCTTCCTTTCTTTTCTCTGCAAATAGCTTTAGAGTTTCAATTAAATAGATATTTGTAATTCAAATAGCTCAAAAAAGATTTTTTCCCCTAAAATTTATAATTCTCTCTTTGTCTACAGCCAGATTATTGTCTTTTTTTGTCACAGCTGTTCTTTGTTATTAAAACTTTGAGGGTCACAAACACAGATTAGTTTTTCCCAGGTCTTCCCAGGTCTTATATTAAAGTCATAGCTGTCATAGTCTTCATCCACCATTAGGTTTCAGCAACTATTTGTTTTTCAATTTCATATATTTTGATCCTCCATAAAAAGATTAATTTGCTACTTCCATTGGTATAAGGATGGGGTGGAAATCCCCCTCCTTTCCTTTCGGAGATATTTTGCTACTTGGGGACCTTTTCCAGGAAATTAAATGTAGAATAGAAAAGAGAAGATTGAATTCCTCACCCAGTTTCAAGCACGCTGTTCACAGTTGTGCTTGTTAGTGCTTTTGGACTTTGGTTGCTAGTAGCTTGGGCTGGTCGATGCAATACGGCCAGCCTTTCTCCTATCGGGTTAAAAGGCTTTCCCCAAGTCAAATGGAATGGCCGCCGCCATTCCAAAATCACTGGAGCACCCTTCTTTCTTTTTTGTGTCTCTGGGGCGACTTAGACCCATTTATGGTCCCCAGGCAGGGCAAAATTAGCCGCAGGGGTTTGGAGAATCCTCAAGCCCATGACTGGTTGCTACCGCGCAAAACCGGAAATCTGTTGTGTATGGTTCTAAGGCTGGGTATAACTTGTTTTATGTTGATAGAGAAACGGAGGAAGGAGGTAGAAAATTATATATCTCTTTGTTTCCTTTTCCTTATTGACCAGCCCAGTCTTGAGAATGCTTGAAAATTGTCCATTGATAACACCAGGAATTCTGAACTTTCTATTTCCCAGCTGTTTCTAAAATCTCAAAATGAAAAGTGAAACCTGAAACTCTTTTGAGAGTTGTATTGTAGAGTGTTTTGCTTGTGAAGAGGTATAGTGACTAATAAAAGACACTTCTAGGAACTTTCCCTTAGATGTATAGAGACTTCTGATGGTAGAGACCTAGTTTTTGGTTGATGTTCTACCTCTGAAGATTCCTTCTGTTCTTTGGGGAACAATGTACAGGTAGTCCTTGACTTATGACCACTTATGACCATGGGGATGCTACAACGGTCGAATATGTGAAAAATGCTCATAGGTTACTTTTTCAGTTCCGTTGTAACTTCAAATGGTCATTAAACGAATGGTTGTAAGTCGAGGACTACCTGTAATGTTACTGTAGTGCTTCTCTTTAGCATCTCCTGTAATCTGGTTTCTCAATATATTTGAGAGAGCAATCCAATTAGAAATTTATTAGTTGCATTTGATGAAAAGGTTTGGATTTCTGGAATTGTACTTTAGTCTGAAATGCTATTTGCACGCAAGGTCAAGGTATGCTTAAAGATATCTATAATAGTGTTTACTAAATACAGTATTCAGAAAAGAGAGGTTGAAAGCAGTGAGAGTTGCATGAAAAGGGAAAAAGAAACAAACCTGAAATATTATATGTCATAAAGATTGAAATGCCTTATAGCTATGTGCAAACAAAAATTGTGTTAGGATTAAAACATAATTTTTAGCACTTGTGTGCTACGATTTATTGAAGTACTTGCCTAATAAAGGTAGACTGCTTGATGTAGATTTTCTTGATCTTTGTTTATATATGGAAAAATGAATTTCCATAACTAACCACACATGCAGGAAACATTTCTGGGAAATGGACATATTTGTGCTTCCTCCTTATTGTGTCAGCACAAAAAAACAACAACAACCCAGTTTGAAGGCTGGATTATATTCCTTGAACTTTGCATCTTTCTCTTTTTGAGAATCTCATCAACCCTATCCAAGCACATTAGTATTCCTGTTCCTTTTGACCCATTCACTCTTTTCTATATTTGGATGAGACACGGTCCTCATCCATTCTCTCTCAGCAACCATGTATTCAATCTCCCTTCTTGTTTTACCATGTATAATGTAGGCTACTCTCTCTTACCATTTTAAATACCCTATTCAGGGGTGGAGAAGGAGCTGCAAGTTGTAGTTCTGTGCTTGTTGAATTCACTGAGATTTTCTCCTTTTAAAAAAATCCAAAGAGGTTTTATCTATAATGGTTTTGCCTCTAAGCCTCTTTCTTTTGGGAAGATAGTTGTAACTCTATGTTACCACCTGGTGGTAGCACAGAACTGGTCTATAATTCCCAACATATGTTGCTTTAGTTTATTTTATCTTCTGATCTATTTGACAGTTGCAGCAGCTGTCTAGTCATTTACTCAGATGGTACAACAGTTGAGTGTTGAAGCAGGGCTGATTTTATTTCAAACCCCTTAAGACTGTAACAATTTAGTAACTTTAAAGTTGGGTTACATTGAGCAAGCTGCTGCCTGTCTGTCATTCAAAGGACAAAATGGGAAGAGAAGCCCTGTAAGCTAGTCTAAATTCCTTGAAAGAAGAATGAAATTAGAACTTATACTTATTAAAAAGATCTTTAACTCCTACATTAAATATTTTACAATAAAATTTAGCTTAAATGGTCTAGCTTTCTATTCATTCACAGATTATTCCCACAAAAACTAAGAAATTGATATGGTAAATCTTTGAGAGTTTTTTTAGCATCTATATGACTCAGCTGTGTTTTGACTAATACTATTTTTAACATTAACACTAGTAATACTTTATGTATTGATTTCTTGAAAAGCTAATATAGACAATTATCATTGAATCTCACAACAGTCCTGTAAAGGAATGTGCTATTGTTAGTCCAAATACTACAAATAAAAGGCATTGAAGCTGAGAGATAGCAGCTTGTCTAATGCTACTGAAATGCTGAACTGATATTTATATTGAAAATTACCATATTATCTAAATGGGCAGTAGAAGAGAGAAAGCATAGAAGGATCAACATAGTCAGCTAGTGGGAATACAGTGGGAATACAAATAAAGAATACAAAAATGCAGCTTTCAGTGTGCATTATTTGTAAGGTGACCAACTTTTTTGCAAT
The DNA here is from genome assembly GCF_001527695.2 of Protobothrops mucrosquamatus. NCBI lineage: Eukaryota > Metazoa > Chordata > Lepidosauria > Squamata > Viperidae > Protobothrops > Protobothrops mucrosquamatus. The sequence continues at coordinate 681,023 of NW_015386524.1, forward strand.
GAAAAGAAGGACACAAATAAATTGAAGAAAAAAATATCGTAAATAAAAGAAACATTTTATTCATTGCAACAATAATACAGAATACATTATAATATGATAAATGCATAATAAAAACATTTGTAACAATAACATTTTATATTGTAATTATGCTTACATGCTGCGCCCCCGCCCGCAGCTGCCCCGCCAGCACTGCTGCCTTGCCGTGTAGAGCGGGCCCCGCAGCTCTCAAACACCAGCCGTCGACACACCCTGCCTGCAGCCGCCCTGCCAGCACCACCGCCCACCCTGTGCAGCCCCGTGTAGAGCAGGCCCCGCGGCTCCCACAGCATGGGGGGCAGCCGGCCACCGCTGCCCCTCACACCCCCGCCCACAGCAGCCCCACCGCCCCTGCCTCTTGCACCTGCAGCCATTATTGCCCTAGCAGGGCCAAAGATCAAGAGAAAGTGACCCTGGCGTTGCCGCTCCAGTCTCCTCCAGGTATCTTCGGGACTAACTAGGAGATGGTGCAGTTGGGTAGCAGGGAGGAGTGCAAAGTTCCTGCCAATTCGCCTTCGCTGCAGACAACTTACATGTGCAAAGTTTGCCGGCTGGGTGTTTTGGCGCGCTCAGCAGCAATTCCTATTGGCTTTCGAAAGCCAATAGCGGGAGTAGCACAGCTCATGCAAAAGTTGAAAAAAAAAACCATCAAAAAAAGGTGCCGGAACGCCGTTCTGAGCGTTCTATGAGAAAAAAAAAAGCCCTGCAGATTAGTCTTCAAATATTGAAAAGGAGGACATGTAGGAGGACACTTTTTGAGGGAGGACAAAACTTACAAAAGGAGGACTGTCCTCCCTAAAGGAGGATGGTTGGTCACCTTATTATTTGAAATGATAAATTTATCTCTATCAGTGTGTAAAGCTAAACCTTCTGTTCAAAAAGCCAGAGAGTGTTGATCCCCTTATTATTGTGCCAAGGTAATGACCAGCATAAAGCATACTTGCCAAAGTAAACAGAGCCCACAACTTCAGCTGCTGCCTGGCACTTCATTAACTAGGAATATGCTGCAGCCAACTTCAGAACAGGAAGCTGAATAGCGAAGGAGGAGAATTGTCACAATGGAACAATGGGCATCACAAAGGGGCAGAATTTCTGCCAACTCTAGATCAAGGAATGGAAGTTTTGTGCCCAACTGATGCCTCAATTACAGAACAAAGTTAGCTCAGAGTAGCAAATACAGGCTTGAAGGCCTTTTGAGATGATAAACAAGCCTGAACCATCTCTTTTAGGAGTACACTTGTAATCAATCAAAAAGCAGAGAAGTATTCATAAATATGATTGAAGGAAAGTTGTCATCCTCAAAATGAATTGGGCATGACAATTTGGGCATGACTTATGCACTCAGCCAACAACCAGCGAGCATTAAAACAAAAATATATTGACCTTGCATTGGCGATGCACATGATCGATTTTTTTTAACTTGTGGTCATTTTGTAAACCACCATCCCTACTTAAAAAAGTAGTCCTTAAAATGATACATGATACACTGTTCAATGCAGGGATGACAGACATATTTTTGGCACGGTTTACTAAAAAAATATGAAACAGGCACTAAAACTTTTCTTCGTACAAAAATTCTACCTCCCCACAAATGGATGCTGCCAGCGATGAGAGGTAAAACACAGGAACGGGGAAATGTTTGGTACTGCTTTTCATGGTGCTGTTTGCCCTTTTGATCAAGGAAAGTTGAACAATCTGCAAAGAGATCCTGGCTTGGCTTCCTATTGAATTAAACCTACTGTGGACATAGACTAGCAGTCCATACAGTTCATCACCAGGAAAAGCTGATCACCTTTTCCTCATTTATTCCCAAATTTCATTGCACTGCTTGCAGACCTTTCAAAGCTGAAACTCTTGTGTATCACCGACTAGCTCTTCTCTGCATATTCTCTTTGCATCCCAAGAGCATTAGGTCATGTTAGAAAGTGACTCTCCATGGAAACCCAGGTTCAGGGTACAACAAACAGTATCCTGCCCACCTGCTTAGTTAAGTCCTCCTTTTCTTCCCCAGGGGCAACCTTCTGTGTCAGACATTCATTAGCAGCCTTGGGTGTGAACTGTCCACCTGCAATATGAAGGCTGCCAAGGAATATGGAAAGGTCAGAATGCATCTGTCTCCCATCTGAGTGCAAAATGGCATGTCAACAGGCAAGGGATCTGACCTGTGTGAATGATATCTAGTTGTAAAAACAGGTGGCTTCACAGATTTGCAGAAAAGGAACAAGCAAGTGATCTAGTAAGCAGCTATTCAGTTATTAAGACTTATATATACATACATACATACATACATACATACATACATACATACATACATACATACATACATAGGTTGCCAAGCACCCAAATTGTGACCATGTGACCATGGAACACTGCAACAGTTGTAAGTGTGCAAGGATCAGTTGTACATCACTTTTTTCAGCCCAGTCATAAGTTTAAGTGCTCACTAAACAAATTGTCAACAGTCTGTATTGAAATCTTTTAATAATGATCTGGATAACACAACATTACTTATCTTCCAAACAGAATAATAAAGAACAGGTTTCCTTACTTTGCTCTTTTGAGCATCTTAAAGGGCATGTTTTCTTCTCCTTGCTCTATATTTACACAGGAAAAAAAGTATGCTCAACATTAACAGAAATGTTCTGAAACCTTTATAACTGCAGAATCAGCATCATCAACACCACTACCACTATCAGGCAATATACTCCCTCTCAGATATTGTATGTATTTGTCTATATTTGTATGTACCATGTTTCCCTGAAAATAAGACCCGGTCTTTTTTTTTTTGCACCTCCAAAAGAGGCACAGGTCTGATTTTCAGGGGGTGTCTTGCAACGGCAGTACTCATCTTGCAACCGACAGCCCCACAAAGCCAGCCCACTTCTGCGGCCGAGGGAGCAGCTCCATTCTCAGCTGCAGAATGAAGCTGCTCCTTTGGCTGCAGAAGAATGGGCCGGTGAGGCAAGTGTAAAAAAAAACCCAAGCCTTTACCAGAGGTTGTGAAATTAATTTGAAATTAAAGTTAACAGATAAATGGGAAATTAGCCAAGAATGTCCAAATGTGGGACAGAACAACAAATCAAGAACACCCTAAAAGAAGGCAGTGTCAAACCATTCATACTATTGCCAAAAAAACTACACAGGAAATGTTTGACACAAACACAAACATTACTTTTTAAATCCTTCCCTTTCATGCCTAGATTGCAGCAGACACTAAGGAAGCGATTGCTTGCACCCAGAACATAGTGACATAAAAGCAAAGCAAAGATAGTAGAAAAAAAAACACCATTCACCATTTTCATTCTTGCCAAAATAAAAAGGCTCAGCTTTGTTCTTGTTTTTCAGATAAACCAGTGTAAAAAACCCCCAAATTATTAACTTTTCAGTCCTCAAAACAAACTAGTATCCAAATTGAACAACTCAGCAAATGTATGTGGAGAAACCCTGAGTAAAACCAGGGTTCAAGAAAAGTAGTTTGTGCTTAAAAAGTTTGTGTTGATCTATCAACATGGAAACAGTGAATTTATATGAGCACCCCAGTAAAGGCCCCTTTCATTCCGCCTCAAGACTTTCTCTCATCAAAGCTTAACCACTGGTTCTCCAGAGACAGGAGAAGCATTTCTTTCCAGGAACATCTGGTACACATAAGTATGAAACCATCTGGGTAAGAGCAGTAAAAATAACCTTGATAAGTGGCTGTTAATCCTGTCCCATGGAACTGGCTGGACTTCCAAAGTCTTGACCTTTTGGGGCAGAGTGGAGAAGAGATGAGAGGAGTGGTTTGGTATAGTTCCCTATTAATGTGACTGGACAGAATCAGGTGGGAAGTAGTTACTATAAAAGGTGCTACATGGATCTGCATGGAACAGGTATTGAATAAGCTGACAAGGCAGGATTGACTGTTTAATCAACAAAATAGGAAGAAATACATGGAAAAGAGGCACATGTGCTCCAGCTCAACAGTTGCGGGTAAGAATCTGCTTTAGAAACTCTTACATTGTTATTTCTAATTATTGCATCTGCAAAACCTACAGGCCAAATGGTGCAACTGACTGAAAGTTCCTATGTCTTTCTTTTGCTTATTCTCTTGCATCAACTGCATTTGTTGCAACCTAAAAGGAATACCGGTATATAGAGCTCTTGGGGGGGGGGGGATCCCATTGTCATGCTTTTTTGGCAAAAGCCCTTTATGTTATCCCCTCCATTTGCTGTCAGAGCTTTGAAATGTTAGAAGTGAAACCTCTCTGCTTATAAATCACATTCTCTGCCTTAAAAGTACCTTTGCCAGTTCTGATAGCATTGATTGTGGTTGCTTTGTGAGAAAAAGACACTCTGTATATCAGCAGAAGCAGTCACTATTTAATAAATTGAGTGTATGCACTCTGGCATTTACCATCATTTTTCTGGGCCACATTCTGGGTTTTGTATTATTTTGCAGCTTGCTAAAACTGAAGAGTATCCGGTTGTCCTTCAGTGTGTACACAGTCTAGAACTTGCTTTATCTGTTTATGTAAACACTGGGGTGTAGATATTTCTGAAGTTTTGCCAGGAGGAATCATGTTCTCATGTTGGAATACATGTTGCTTCAAAACAAGTAAGGAACAGTGAGAGTAAATAAGTAATGCCACATTTGAGGACAAAACATCCATGCTCACTATAGAATATGTCTGCACAGTGAAATAATTATTTTCATGTAGTTATTCTATCTGAATCTACATGGTTTGGAGAATTAGGCTTAAATCCTGTGGGAGCCATTACATTCACTGTATAATTTTGGACTAATTTCAGTGTAATCTACTTCATGGGGCTGGTGTAAGAAAGAAATGTAAATAAAGGTTAAAGAATATAGCCTTAAACTGCTGGTGGGAGACAGAAGTGTTGTAAATAAAATATGTGGTCTTCCAGAGCTGCAAATCTGATTTATATCATAGCACCTTGTCAAACAGTAATTGAAGTTTCAAGCACATTTTAGTTCCCAATATAACATTTAGGGGCATGGCAAAATTCTCCACCGTGTTTGGAATTATGTTATTTCAGTCATCCTCCATATTGTTATGGAGTGTTGTGTGTTGGGGCAGGGGGGAATAGCGTACAGGTAGACCTCATCTTAAGACAACAATTATGACTGGAGTTTTTCTCACTAAGTAATCATAAAGTATGACCACTTTGCTTAGTAATGGCAATCCAAGCAGTCCCAGTTCCTGTTGTTAACCAAATCCCTTGCTAGGCAAGGCAACTTCCTCAGTAAGGGAAGCCAGCAGAAAGTTTCAAGTAGGTCAGCAAGCAGGTAAGGGCTACTGCCAGGTGAGAGAGAGTGCAAGGCTGTGTGCAAGTGAGTAGGTGTGAGGGAGGCAGAGTGAGGGTTGATGAAGTGTGCAAGGTGTACAAGGAGGTGGAGCAAGAGTTGGAACAGGGTATCTGGGAATGTGCGAGTGGCCAGCATAGCACAGAGGGACAGGTGGGTAATTGTAAGAGGTAGGGGAATTTTTTTCCAACAAGTTGTGACTTTCCCTGTTGGCTTTCCCATTGACTTTCTGGAGGTGGGGAAGGTTGCAGATGGCAATCATATGTTCATGGGGCACTATGACTGGTGATAAATGTGAGCCGGTTGCCAAGTACCCAGATCACAATCATGTGACCTCAAAGGTGCTGGGATAGCTGGAATTCCAGGGACCAGTCAAAACCACCATTTATTCAGTGCTGCCATAACTTCAAATGATGACTGAACATATGGTCATAAATTGAGGGCTATTTATTCAGCTTTTAAACCCAACCGACAAATAGAAGAAGTAAGGGAACGATCAAATTGTCTTCATTATTTTGCAAGATCCACCATGGTTCTTCTTACTTTCCACTAATGCATGCATTCTATTTCTTGAAAAAAAGTATATTTCCTTTCAATCCTATTTTATAGATCATGCACATGCAGCTTAAAGTCTATGTAGTATAGCAGCATTTGACAGCAAAGCAATGATTCCCAGCCACAGTTGTTGGCAGAATAGCACATCAAAGAAAGTCTGATGGTCTCTCTCTCCCCCTCTGCCTCTGTCTCTGTCTCTCCCTCTCCCTCTCTCTTTCTTTCTTTTGCCATCCATCTCATCCAGAGGTGACTCTAGGCAGTTTACAACAAAATAAAACCTGCAATACAAAACAGTAAAATATTAAAATAAAAATGATTAACAATTAGACTAAAAGATACCTAAAGAAATAAGCAATGAGGTGAAGCTAGAATCCTCAATCCATTAGCCACTGTCAGTACAACATCCCCCCCCCCCCATAAGGGCCCAAGCCAATTGGCAAAGTCAGGTGTTAAGGCCCCAACGAAAGGCCGTAAGGGCAGGTGCAGATATATAACAAGCCTCTAAAGGAGAAAACTAACAAGCATCTTATATATTTGACCAACATAATTACATTTTTGTTTTGTGTCCTGCAACTTTGACCGTCAAAATACTTAAAACTTTAAAATGCAGCCCATGGCTTCCAAAAGTAGCCAGTTGAGAAAGGGAAAATATTTATTTCTTTTGTGAGATTTATACCACATCCTTTTTCTAAATGAAAACCAGGGAATCAAAGGAATAATAAAATCCTTTTTTGTGCTTAGCAAGACAAACTTCAAGAAAGCCCCATGGGGATAAGGTGCTACTTATTTAATGCTATTGTCTGTATTCATCTCAAGTCCTCTCTATATGTACCTCTTTTTATTTCCCTGAAGTTATGAAATTAGTCCCTGGTGACATTGGAAAACGACTTGAGGAGATGGTGCAGCTGACAGCTCAGAATCTACCTCAGGTGGAGGTGACCAGTAGTTACACTATCCTCCGAGAACTTGGCAGTGGTGCCTTTGGGCATGTATTGATGGCAGTCCACCATCACCAAGGTAGGTCCAGATTCTGAAGGCGAAAGAAGAAATAGGAAAGGCTATGAACCAAAATAATTTGTAAAGGTTGTCCAGATCTGGAAAGTGATTTGAAGCAAAACAAAAGTGACCTGGATCTTGCAGGAATTCAGCTATATAAATCAGTTCAGACTCAGAAACACAAGTATGGATACTAATTTTATCTTTACTGTAAGGCTACATTAACAGACTGCAACTGTTCTGTTAACATCTTGCAAAAATATGTTGAGACTTTAGAAAGAGTGCAGAGAAGAGCAACAAAGATGATTAGATGAATGGAGGTTAAAACATACAAAGCACAGTTGCAGGAATTGGGTATGTCTAGTTTAATGAAAAGAAGTACTCGGGGTGACAAGATAGCAGCATTCCAATATTTAAGGAGCTGTCACAAAGAAGAAGGGATCAACCTATTCTCCAAAGCACCTGAAAGCAGGACAAGAAGCAATGGATGGAAACTAAACAAGAAGAGAAGCAACCTAGAACTAAGGAGAAATTGCCTGACAATTAGAACAATTAATCAGTGGAACAACTTGCCTCCAGAAGTTGTGGATGCTCTAATACTGGAGGTTTTTAAGAAGAGATTGGACAATGATTTGTCCAAAATGATAGTGGATTTCCTGATTGAGCAGGGAGCTGAAATAGAAGACCTCCAAGGTCCCTTCCAACTCTATTACTCTGTTAACACTGAAATGACTTCTCCCCTCCTCTCTTTTTACTCTCCAAAAAACTAGGTAGGGTCTCTTCTGAAATGCTTCCCAGTCCTTTTGTGGACTGAGATACACCTTTTATATGTTAGTTGTCCAATCTGCAACTCTTCTTCCTGACTCCCAAGGTCATTTCTACATACTATAATAATTTTCTCTAAGCATTAGCCTATCTTACAGAATTGTTGTGGGAATAAAATGAAGGAAGAACATCAAATGCATACTACTTGCATATCAAACTAGTTTAATCTAGAATGAGGAGAAGTTAGAACACTGGATTTCTTCTTCTTTCATAAACCAAACCCTCTTCTTTCAGGAACTCCCATGGCACTGAAATTTGTACATAAAAAAGATACAGAGCTACAGGATTTCCTTAGTGAATATTGCATTGCACTGACTTTGGGGGCGCACCCTTGCATTGCCACTGCCCTTGGGATTGCCTTCCAAACCCCCCAACACTATGTCTTTGCACAAGAATTGGCATTGGCTCATGACCTCTTCTCTCTCATGGTGCCAAAGGTAAGTACTTACAACAAATGATTTACAGCAGTACCTAAATAGGCGAGGTGATAAATAGTAAAACTGATGCAGAAATTATTCTTCAACACCCCTAATTCATTACCAAGATATTTCAGAAAGGAAAAAGGCTGTTACCAAAGTTGCTTTGTGATGCCAGTGGTGATATTGGACTAGACTTAGGAAGATTCAAGCCCACGCTCAGCCATGGGAACTCCAGTTGGTGTCTCTCATCCCAATTTTCTCAGTTGAGGGTCACTGTGGGGATGAATTATAGTAGTACTAGGCATGGCATCCTGAGCTCTTCTAGGACAGCATTCTTGAACTAGAGAGAGAGAGGGAGGGAGGGAGGGAGGGAGGGAGGGAGATGAAGAGAGGAGAGGGGGAGAGAGGAAGAAGAGAGAGGGAGAGGGGAAGAGGGAGAGAGGGAGAAGGAAGGAGGGAGAGAGAGATTCCCTCCTAAGGATATGGATAATATTTTCATTGCTCTCCTTAACACTGGAATTATTCCTGTTAAATTTAGATATTTTATATATATCATCTCCCTATTATCCAAGACTATCTAATCTATATCATGAACTTTCAGCCTATATAAACCATGCTTTTGGTGATGAGATTGAATTCAAATTTGTTTTTTTGGACTGCACAATTCCAGCTGGTTGATTCATTTCTTATATTGCACTCATGGGTAGAAGAAATATTTTGAAGCAAAAAGCATGTCTTTAACTGTTGCACACGTGTCTGTTGCTCAGAAAAAGGTGGTTCTTTCTACTATGAGAGAAGGGTAAATACTTCTTTGAAGATGGTATGAACTGTTTATAAAAAAATTCTAGATTATTTTGAAAATATATAACTAGAAAGAGACAGAAACTGTCTGCTGTGCTAGTTTTTGGATGCAAGACACTGTGTTTGCATTAAGTGATAGACACTAAACACATCCCAAGCTTATGCCGTTTTCCTCTTCTTGGTTATGTTTCAAGTTACTTCTTGGAAAGCTGCCTGAAATGTGAGTGCTTTAAAAGACTTTGTGTCCCTTTGCTGGCCTTACAGATCAAATAGTAAATCAACTGTGAGGTGTTAAAAAGAACCACCATATATTTAAAAGTACCCTAAGATCATGCAGAATCCTGTTTTAATTCTTCTTAAGAGTCCAAAAGGACCAGGCAGCAGATCCAGATATTTCTACTCATTTTTAGAACAGTTGTGATGCATGGTTTGCAAATGTGACCTTTTATTTCCAGGTTGGCATACCTGAGCAACGGGTAAAGCGCTGTGCCCTCCAGCTTGCAAGTGCCCTGGAGTACATGGAATCCAAAGGGCTAATCCATCGAGATGTCAAGCCAGAAAACGTGCTGCTCTGTGACCCTGAATGCCGGCGCATTAAGCTGACTGACTTTGGACTGAGCTGCCCAAGGGGCCATGCCATTAAGGCCTTGCCTGAAAGTCTGCCTTATACCGCACCTGAAATGTGTATCTTGGGCCCCAAAGCTCATCTGGAAGTCCAACCGAGCCTTGACACCTGGGCTCTCGGAGTGCTGCTGTTCTGTGTGCTAACTGGCTACTTCCCCTGGCTTACAGCTGTGCTCTCTGATCAGCATTATCGCAGCTTTGTCTCCTGGCATCGCAGCCCCCGTTTTGTTTCACTCCCAGCCCATTGGGAACGTTTCACTCCCCAAGCATTAGAAATGTTGCAAGGGCTCCTGACACCCAATCCAGCACTCCGTAGCCCTGCCAAGGTGATTATGAATTACATCAAAACACCTTGGTTGTTATTGGAAGTAAAGAGTCGAGTCCGACCCAGCAGGGAACTTCTTGGCACTACCCGGCGATGCTAAAGATCAGGTGTTGTAAGGAGAAACAAGAGGCTCTGAAACCTCACCTTAGCCCTTAAAGGACCAACGATGTCCATCAATTAATAAAGACACTTTGTTTGGTAAAAATCAGTCGAGCCAGAGAAACAGAGAAAAGATGACTGGAAAACAAAACAAACTGCTTACCAAGCAAAGAAGGAGAAGCCGACTCAGGGAAAACCTATGTCAGTCTTGGAAGTATTTCTATCTGATCTCCTGTCTCTGCTTTGGATCACAGTTTCAAAAGATTTGATTTCAGTCTTTCCTTGATCAAGAATTATCCCTAAAATTCTTAAGTTAAAGTTTCTTAAAAGGAACCAAGTGAAAAAGCCCCAAATACTCATAGCTTCATTCATTCATTATGGATCAGATAAAATGGAGTCAGCTTAAAATTTCCTATGAATGAATGGGGTAAAAATTAGTGATCCTGTTTTCTAGTCAAATGCAAGAAACATATTTGGTATTGTTATGAAGCATGGAGTCCTGTTTTTTGAAATCAGCCCAGGAAACTTGGGTATAAACAAAGATGATCAATGAAAAATTATATCATTCTTTGTCAAAAGCCATCTTATAGTATCTGCTGAGACATATCTAACTAAAGGATGGGAAAATGAGTTTCATTGCAAGAAGCCCTGTGATTTTTATGTGACAAAATTGTCCAGAGTTTCTGAGAGCATAAAAATGTTTAGGGATCTGAAATTGATGCTATTGGGATTCTAGCACTGTATGTATATGGCTGATTCAATGAATGCTATATTCACTCAAGTGTACAGTTGTAAATAAAGTGTATAGATTTATATTGTAAGCAATATATTGGTGCTTATATTCTTTTCAGGTTTTATTGCCTGACATTATTTTAGAGAAATATCATCTCAGTTTGAAGATGAGAGCCAATATTAAAGTAAATAGGAGTCAAATATAAAGCTCAGCTCTTTCCCTCTGACTTCCAAGCTACAAAATGCTTTCATTCCCCTCCTCTCACACTTTTCTTTTAGCTATCCCTTGTTTGGCCTTGTCGCTAATTATCATAGTCCTTCCTTTCTGGAATGAGACTTGGAATATTTTCCCAAACTCTTTTTATAGTTTACCATTTTTTTAAAATCCCTGCTTTTCTTAGCTTTTTAACCACACAGTTACCAGAAAGCAGTAATATAAGCAGTCTTCATTTAACAAGCATTTGTTTAGCAACTATCCAAGACTACAGTTGATAAAAGTAACTTACAACTCGTTCTCCCACTTATCACCATCACAGCATCCCCACAGCCACATAATCACAATTTGGGCAATTGGCAGCCATCACAGATTTACTATGGTTGCAGTATTCTGCGGTGACATGTCTGCCATTTGCAATCTTCTGATAAGAGAGTTAATTGGAAGGTTACAAGCCACAGTCATAATAACCACATCACTTAAGGATGAATTTTTCGGTCCCTATTGTAGTGTTAAGTCGAGGACTATTGTAGAATATTATAATAGAATAGACTCTATCATTTCAGACTGCAAATCACATTTCTTAAATGTTTTCCTTCATTCCCAATTCCTTATTAACATCCAATCAGTAATCAATCATAGTCCTCTTTTTATTTTTTTCTTATATTAACATCCAGATGTATGATATACTCCTTGTCAATAAGGTGAAATAAAATACTCATTTTATCCTCTGAATATTCCACCACATTACACTTTGCAGATAACAAAACTGGGGGAAATACACTCAGGCATTTCCATCTTCTTCTGGGCTCTCTTTTATATAGCTTCACAAATATTTGGTTTCCTAAAATCAGAATCAAAGGACTACTATTACCAGTTATAACCACAATTGCACCTGGAATTATGGTCCTACGTTGTTGCAGTTGTTAAGTGAAGCACCCATATGATCACCTCCCTTAATGACCACAATCCCGACTCTCACTATTGTGATCGTTAAGCTACCACATGGGTTGTTAAATGGAGTACAGGGTGCCTTGGGTTAGGGATAGCCTGTCAAAGCCCCTCATTGTGGCACATCCCGAACTCACATGTGGAAGAGGCATTTTCTCGTACATAAAAACAATGTGTCACAGCCTTAATTCATTCTGCCAGTCAACTCTATGAAGCAACTTTGACCTTTTCCAACCAAGTCTTTTAACTCACCCCTGTAAATACAAAATGCAATATCTCCAAAATCCTTGCAGTCTTTTGTGAAAACATATACCTGGTTGCTTTTAATGAAAGCTGTGGTATGAGAGATTGTGCAGAGGGTGGGAAAGAATAAGGGAATCAGTTGATAGATTGCTTTCTGAATGGCAATTCAGCCCAGGTGGGAGATATCTGCAAAAACAGCATTTCAAAGAAATTCTATCTTAATTCATGTATTTTTCATGATTCAATATTTACTCCAGAGCTTCATTATGGATATCTTATGGAAATCTGTATCAATCTTGCTTCTTTAATTTGATCTTGCTCGCTTTTTTGAACTTTATTGCTGGAGAAATAAAGAGCAAAAGGGGAAGGAATATGCATTCAATATTAGGCAAAGTTAAGCTGATAATTGGGGCATTTAATGGAAGGGTAAGAGCATCTGAAAAGATCCTGATGCTTGGAAAAATCAGGCAATCAAAAAAGACATCACGAGAAGGAGGCTAAGTATAATCATTGATAATGCAAATATGAGTTTCAAGAACTTGGAAAAGCAGTTACTGCCAGGCAAGCCCTGGCCTTGTATCAAAAGTCAATGGTGACCGAACAACTGAAAAACCTCACTGTATACACATATTGAGAAGCATGCTCACTTCAAAATAAAGGCTGAAGTAGATGAAGGACAAACAGGAATTAGCCCTGAGTATCTTTAAAGGCAAAAACCTGTTTATTAATCAAGATGTGCAAATATAAACTCTGACTACTTTGCAGGCATTTTTCTTATGGCTGATACATCTCGAGGTGGCAAAACTAAAGCTTTTTTGCTGTCTTCTTTTTCTACAGTATCCATATATTTCATATGCCAATGCCTCTCAGAAGTCTAAAATATATTCTTAGCTAATACTGGCTGGCTGGCTCCTAAGGAAGCCCCATAATTATTAGTGGCAGCAAAGCTTGGAGAATTATGCTCAAAACAAAATAAAGCACTAAAAATCTACTATTAATACATTTATTAGGGGGTTAGGTTAGGGGGTTTTGTTGTTGCTGTTTCTGTAATTGTTGCCAAGAGTGGTAGTTTTCCCTTTTGGCTTTTACACAGAGATTAATATCACTAGGTAATTTTGGATTTAACATAATCAGATTGTCTAGGGCAGAAAAGAATCTGCCCATTGTTGGTATTAAAGGGGTGGCGGTAAACTTAAAGTTGGTTAGGGCAGCCAGGAAAAGAAAGTGAGAAGTATGGCTCCATGTCTTACAACTAAGTAAAAGGTTGAACAAGTTTTGAAATCAAGTGATAACAATTATGTTGATGAGGACTGAATGTGCTATGCTGTGTGCCAATCTTGCTGAAGTTTAGGCAGATGGTGGAGAAGTCTAATCCTCTGCTTGTAAACTGTTTTTGGAAATTGATAGTTCAGGTGTGAAAAGCCAATGAGTGATAAAGACATGACCTCAGTGCTGTCAGAAAGGTTGTAGATGGGCATGTTTCAAGATTCCTATACTGTAAGAATCTTTTGGTATAGACCATCTTTTCTTCTTACACAATGCAGGCACTCTCAATATTATGCAACCTCGGATACAAATACATTGATTTTTTGTTTCAGCTAATTTCAACAAGGACAGAAATCTCTCCTGATCCTGATACCTTATTCCAGACAACAGAGCATGATGTGTTCTCAATGATAACTTAATTGCCTTTGTTTTAGCAGTGAATTACTGTTATATAACCAAAGTCAAATACTGTTAACATATCCTATGAAATCATGGCAAATGAAGTTTATAACCAATGGCAGCCTGCCATAGTTATTGCATCATAAAGTTATTTGATAGCTGGGGCAGACTTCAGGGATTGTTGCTCTCCTGGAGTCAGGGTCATGACCACACATACCCTCATGTAGTTAGGAGCAACATATCCTTTCCTGCAACTCTTTCCAGAACTTTTTGACCTCTTCTCAACTTTGTTTTGTGGTCATAACATGGGTATCATCTCAATGGAAGCAATGATGCTTGGTTTTTCAGGGGAAATCTGATACCAATACTTATTGGTGAAATTGCTTATTTCACCAATGTAAACTGTTATTAGAATTTATCCATCTTGACTGAATGTCTGAAGTCCCAATAAATTTCACAACACTCAACATTAACATTATAGGACAGAAAAAGTGTCTGTAAAGTTAATCTAAGACATATTATCTAGACTATTTTGCTAAGTGAACTTATCTTGGATTGATGCCAATGGACTAACTTTTCTAACTTGATGAAGAATTTATGATGCATTGGTAATGATGGGAAATTGGAAGAAGACTTTTGTTTTAATCTGAGTTTATGATCAATAACTCAACTGCAGGGACATGGGATGCTTGATGTAGAATAAGCAGAAAGATCAACAATCACTATATACGGTAGCTTATTTTTAAAAAGTTGTACAAAGAAAATCAGTTATTCCAGGCACTGAAGAGATAGCATATCCTTCAAATGCCTAAAACTCTTCTTGGATGTCTTGATAAGAAATTCTACTGGTTACATCATAATGCAGGAGTTAGGTAAAGATTGTTGAGAATGAGATCACAATAGGGAACTAACAGATGGTATCTCAAAACTCTGCACATGATTGTTTTATCATTCCTACACTTTTCAGTCAACACTGTAAGCCAAAGACAAAGTGATATCTTTGAGTATGTGATATCCTGTAATCTTAGCAGTAATTATTTTATTTTCAGCAAAGTTTGCAACTGGTGCAAACTGCTTTAAAGAGGACATGCTAGACCTCTTCCTCATATTATAGTTAGTTTCCCAGTCCAGAGTACCTTGGAACACCATGTGAATTTGATCGCATATATCTTGGGATGTCAGCGTTTCTAATAGTGTGGAAACATTTCCAGCTATTTAGTAGAGATAGCTTAGTCAGA
Organism: Protobothrops mucrosquamatus; assembly: GCF_001527695.2. Lineage (NCBI taxonomy): Eukaryota > Metazoa > Chordata > Lepidosauria > Squamata > Viperidae > Protobothrops > Protobothrops mucrosquamatus. Next base: position 696,051 of record NW_015386524.1, read on the forward strand.
GCTCACAGAAGAGTTTAGAGAAAGGTGATTGGCAAGATATACCTTGAACCTTCAATTCCATAACAAGGGACCATCAGCACATCTTTAAAATACATAACTATTTAAGAACCAGATTTGAATTCAACAGGAAGCCTTGTTTGAAGATGCGCTCCTTTACATACTGAAAATACTGAATAATATAAGTAAAATCCCATGAAAAAGAATTAAAAAATCAAACATACTTGCCTTGGGGGCAGATCATGGAATTGGGGAGCTATCAATGAATGCTAGCAGACATTCATGACAACTATAAACTAAGGCTCTTGTGTTTGTGCTTTAACCAAGTGAAACAGTGCACTATAAAGCAAAACTTTTTCTGCCAAGGGAGTTCAATTGGGCTAACTTACAGAATGTGTCCAAAATCCAGGATCCATGAATCTTATGGAATTGAAATTTGACAAATTTTATAAAATATTTTCTTACATAAAAATGATAATCAAACATGCTACATCATACAAAATGTCATAAAACATTTCCTACAGTCATCTCCTAATATTTGACTGCACTACACAGTTCAACACAGACTACTCTGAAGACATATACATATCTGAATACCTCCCTGAATTTTTAAACACTTAAGTTCTACCATTGCTGAAGGCATTGAAGAGTATCTGAAACAATGACCAAAAAGGTTACAGTTTGTTTGGTTTGAAGTTAACCATTGTTAAGAACACAGGGCAAGAAGTAGGTGGAAAGAGATGATGGTCTTCCACAGAGCCATATAATGAACTGAATTTAGGAGGCAAAATTTCTAGGAATTTTTGAACCAGTTGTTTTTACCCTTAAAAAAACAAAAATAAAAAACCTTCTACTGCTGTTTCCCTAACTTTTCCATGCAGAAAAGCTTGTTCTCACCCCATTTACAAAGATTCAGCCTTTGCCTTATTGACAAAAGACTGGCTATTCTCCAAAGGTTGGAGAAAAATCAGATAAATACAGAATGGAGAAATAAGCAGGCATCAAAACATGTCATTTTTGAGTAGCTGTTGGAGACCATGTTCTGTTTTGACCGAGTTCCTATGTAACAGTAACATTAGCAGAGTTGGAAAGGATCTTAGACGTCATCTAGTCCATCCACCTGCTCTTGCAGATCTATACTATTTCTGATAAATGGATATCCAGTCTCTTCTTAAAAGCCTCCAGTGATGGGGCACTCACAACTTCCAAAGGCAATTTGTTCCACTGGTTAATTGTTCTCACTGTTAGGAATTTTCTCAATTCTAGGTTGCTTCTTTCCTTGGTTAGTTTCCATTTAGTTTCTTGTCCTGCTTACAGGTACTTTGATAAATAAGTTGGTCTCCTCTTCCTTATGTCAGCCCTTCAAGTATTGGAAGACTGCTATCATGGTCCTTCTTTTCATTAGACTAGGTATACCCAATTCCTGCAATTGTTTTTCATATTTTTTAGCTTCTAAGCTCCTAATTGTTTTTGTTGCTCTTCTGTAAATTGTTGCATTAAACCTTGCCTTGGGTTACAACTTTGGGAAAATGGAAAATGGTATTTAGAAGCCAAGCACTTTTCAGAACTATGAAGTCCTTGGTGTTCTCTGAGATTGTTTGCTTACAGATGTTTCATTATCTGACTAGGTAATATCATCAGTATATTCAACCCTGAGCTATAAATACTCTTTTCTATTGGAACTTTTCAGAACATTCGAACTACAATAGTCATGATTCCTAAATGGAGAATAGCCCATTCAAAGGTAAAGTTGTCTGAATGGATACCTTTTCTCATTACAAGGGTTTTGACATGCCAAACACATCCACTTTATTGAATACATCTCTAGTAAGCAAAACTTTATGATCAAAGCTTAAGCATATTCAGAAAACAGTATAAACTATGCTGGGAGGACACAAATAACAGCAATGATGGAGAAGGCATTTGGTAATTAATAGAAGAAACTAACAATAAAGGTGTTGATGGAAATATTAGAACATTTATAGAATTAGGGAAAGCTTGAGAACTAGTAACAATAACATTACTAATAATCAATTACTACATCAATGTCCTAGTTTTCCTTTCCAAGCTAATGTCAGAATACCTGGTCTCGTCCTCTTCTCTAATTATATCAATAATTATATAAAAATGTCACACATAGGTCTTTTCCCTGTTTGGACCCACTTACATGAATCCATGTGTGACATTTTTTTTGTCATGTTCCCTGTGATTTGGCTTTCACTGGTCCCCAGTCGGTGGTATCAACATAAATTGTTCTGATGCCAAAATGACTACATCCATGGTGATATCACACAAAATCCACCATTATGAATTGACCCTTCTCTGTGTAGTATTCAGAATTTTATTGAGCTTCTATAAGACTAACTGCATATTCTCTATAATACAGAGAAAAAACTATAGCAATGAACAACAAGCAGTTGCAGGATTTTCATCTAACACTTGAAGAGGGATAGAATAGAATAGAGCTGGAAGAGACCTTGGAGGCCTTCCAGTCCAGCCCCCCGTTCAAGCAGGAGAACCTATACCATCTCAGATAAATGACTGTCTAGCTTCTTTTTTAAAATCTCCAGTGATGGAGCACCCACGATTTCTGGGGGCAAGCTATTCCATTGGTTAATTGTCCTCACTATCAGGAAGTTTCTCCTTAATTCCAGGTTGCTTCTCTGTTTGATCAGTTTCCAATCATTTTTCTTGTCCTGCCCTCTGGTGCTTTGGTGAATAATGTGACTCCCTCTTCTTTGTGGCAGCCCTTCAAATGCACAATGTTTGTTTTCTGTTTTCACCAAATTCGTTTCTGAAAGTTTTCCACCACACACTGAAATGTAAGTATTCATAATACTCATTTGTGTGTTTATACCTTTCTCCCTTTTCCTTGATTAATGCACATAATAATCTGAAGTTATTTACTGTGCATACATTGTTAAAGTAAAGCATTCATTTAATTGCCAAAAGCTTTAATTGCTCTAAACTTCTAAAAAGAAAGCAAGGAAACTGCTGCTAATTGCAAACACAACTCAGGCAGGCGGATGGCAATCCATTTTGTGTTCCTTTCCAACTTTGCAGTGGCTTGGCTCACTGTGCCTATGGCCACACAACACTTTTAATTCTGATCCTGGCACAGATCCAGGAATGTCATTCTCCATCTGATTTAGATTTCTAGTCCTGTTCAGAATAGAGCAGCTGTCGACAACAGTCCTGGGACAGCGCATAGTAAATAACATGGATCTGCCAGATCTTTCAATGTCTTTTGTGATAACTTCTCCTCTAACCCAAATCAAGGCCAATGGGCAAACTTGTTGCTCCCTATCCCTTTTGACAAGAAGGCATTTAATGTTAAGCCTCATTCTCTGTCTTTTCTCCCCACTCCATAGCACTGCAAAACATTTTAAATTTTCTGAAATTTGATGAATACCGAGGCATGCTAAGCTGTCCAGACACTAAGCATGCTTGACATCTTTTAAAAAAACATCCTCTGAAAGATCACTAAGGAGCATCTGCAAGTTAGTTCAACTGAGCTGTGCAAATCCTTAGGTTCATATAAGCTTTCTAGTCACTAAAAAGTAATTAAGAATGACAGATTGTGCTAAAGTTGAATTGCCATGTTTACAACTCATGCAAGCGTTTATTGGATCACATATAAACAAAGGATCACTAAATCACAGAACTGGAAGGCACCATTCAAATATTTCTAGCTTAAGCATTTTCCATTTAATTAAACCAAATGTGCTTATATTAAGGTATACACCATCCCATTTGTGCAAAATCAGTCGTTTTATGCATGCCAGTGCTGAATACAATCAAGCTGGAAAGTCCAACTTTAACATATAATGCTGTAATTCTTCTAAAAAATTACTATACATAGCAAGCTGAACAGAAAAAAATCCTGCAAGCATTCTGTTTTCTAGGGAAAGGGATGAGTGTACATTTTTATTTTGTATAGATTTACTCAGAATAAATTAATCTGGATAATTGGTTCGTTTCATTCTAGATGTGGAAGACTAGAATTCCTACTCTAGATAAACATGCATAGGAACAGTTTAAAAGCGGGAAAAGTTGATTTTGGTGGGCACTATAACAACTTTTGGAACTTTTAAAATGCAGTAGGGACTATCTAACCTCTGCCAGATGTTCTGTAGTGAAATATAGACTCTGATGGTCAATTCACAATTGACGTTCTGACTTTCTGATCACTAGTTAGGAAAATAGCCAAAAGGCTGTTGTGTAACAGCAAAAGTATTTGTGTAATCTCTTGTCAACGATGTTTTCACACCTCAGTTCTGGAACATGCTGGATCTCTTCCAGTAGGCTAATAGCTTAGGCTGGCTCCCAGGATGCTATGTAACTGCTAGGACAACTCAGCAAGTTATCCAGGTCATGTTCCCTCTGCCCTGGAAAGGGACTCAAAGAGACAGAGAAGAAAAATGCTAAAGTTGTTATTTGTGAGCTTGTTGACGAGACTGAAAGCAATATCATAAAACATAATAGAAAAGGAAGATGGTATTGCCATTTAATTCAGTTTTTGTGTCCAAAATAAGCACCCTCCATCCAACCATATTGATCTACATCAGAGCACATTGCAAATAAGCATATTCCAGGTCATTGACAGGGCAAGAAGTTTGAAATCCAGCTTGGAAATTAGCTGGGATGTGGGATAGTTTTTACATGGTCAAAAGAAAATAACCTGGTATCTTATTTGTCTATTGTCAAAACAGCAAACAAATGGAAACTGACTCTCCCATCGAAAGGAGGAAATCATGAATTGCATAATTTGGGCAAGAAAAAGAACAAAATTAAAAACATTGATTTCAGTACAAATAGGATTCACTTTTGATGCACAACAGTCATGAAATCTTTCATAATGGCTTCTCAGCTTTTCTACAATATATTACTTAACTGAATATTTTTGTTTTTATGTAATTGTTTAATTGGCTTCAACCCAGATTTGCTGTGAACAAGCCAGAAAGTTTGCATATATATGTGCACACTAGAAATATATTTATTCTGAATTCTAATTCCACTCCTTACAACTAAATTGATACTTTTCCTCTGCCTACGTTTTTCCTATTTAACTATCATAATATTCTAAGCATTTCTCCATTAATGCTATCAATCCATTAATGGCAAAAGCCCCTCCCTCCAGTCCATCAGCCACTCTTTAGTAATATTTAGTGTAAAATAAACAGTTACATAATCCTTAACTAACTGTTCAACAGTTTGTTTAGTAACTGTTTGAAGTTACAACTGAAAAAAGTGACCTATGACAATTTTTCACTCTTATGACCATTATAGTATTCCCATATGATCAAAGTTGAGATGCTTGGCAACTGACTCATATTTATGATGGTTGCAGTGTCCCGGGATCATATGATCATCTTTTATGATCTTCTGACAAGCAAAGCTAATGGGAATCTAAATTTACTTAACAACGGTGTTACTAATTTAACAACTGCAGTGATTCACTTAATAACTGTTCAAGAAAGGTTTTAAAATTGGGCAAAACTCACTTAACTGTCTTGCTTAGCGACGGAAGTTTTGGGCTCAATTGTGGTTGTAAGCCGAGAACTATCTGTACTATAATACATCTATATCTGACTACCTCTTAAAAGTGTTAATTACCAATTAGACCTACAGGAAGCTGCACTGAACACAATCTTAACAAATTTAATGAAGAATGGAACAGATCAAACAATATATTTCAAGCAAATGTCTGAGTTCCATTGTTGTGATTCAGGGAACCAATGAGGCAGTTTGTATTTGCATGATTGGGCCTGGATAAGGTGTGTTTGCCAAAGGATTCCATTTCCTTTAAAACTGTATAAATAAAAATCCTAGGTATCGCTGGAAAATTTTGCTATATGTAACATCCAAGCATACAAACATATTTTATGTTCAAACAATGGTTCTGGTACTTTGAAATCGATGTATTGTCTAAAATCAATGCAGGTTCTTTTTGAGGTTAACATTTCTTAGCATTAAAAGTTTTACATTATTTCAGACTATGGCATTACAAATACTGATGCAACTGTTCATTCAATGTAATTAGGGACCAGGTAAAAACACTTCGTCCTGCGAGATTAACAACTGAAGCAAATGCACGGTGTCTTCATAATCCGTGCACACTGATGTGTTCTTAATATCCAAATTCTTATCACACTGTAGTACTTCCGCGCCCGCCCAAATCTACAGGTCGATCACGCAACCGCCTGACATCGAACTAGCATAGAAACCGCTTCCTGTTGAGCCTCCAGCGTATGTATTTCGCGGTCACGTGCCCCACGGCCAAGATGGCGAAAGGCTTGTAGTTAAACTACAACTCCCAAGATGTTCTGAGTAGCCAATGGCAGAAGAGCAAAGGGGTGAGATTGGCCGGCGTCGCGGGCTGTTAGTGTGAGCACGGTAAAGGTTGGGTGTCTCGCGCCCCTGGCCATTAGGAGGGTGGAGGGGGTACCCCTCCCCCCAAAGCCCCGCGGCCGTTCTCCCATCAACCCCTCATTGCAACGAGGCGCGTGAGAAGGAAAAAAAGGGACCAGGTGAGGAGAAAACTCAGCATTCGTGGGAAGGCAGGGGGGAAGGGAAAAAAGACGTCGCGAGACCGAACGGCAGCGAAGGGGGAGGGGCGGCGGAGCTCGATTCCTTAAAGGAGAGGCTCTTTCTTTAAAGGGACATGTCACAAAAGAAGATTTTCTTCCTCCGACAGAATATTCGCTTGCTCCCAAAGCGGCCGGGTGGAGAAATAGCGATGGCAATTTTAATTGCAAGATATTTCTTCATTTTACAACATTACCGGCAATAGGAAGGGCTGTAATTGAAGGACACGTGAATGTGGAATTCCTTCTCATCTAGCGCTTCACAAGAGATTCACCAACAAGTCCTCCCAAAACTAGGTTCAAAGTGAGCTCCGTGTCCTTTGAGCCACCATTCTCCAATTTGGTGCTCTTAAGATGGACTACAACACCCATCAGTGCCCAATCTGCCATGTGCCTGGTGGAGGATGCAAGCTGCAGTCCAACACCTCTAGAAGGCTCCAAATTGGAGATGCATACACTAAACTGCTAAAGCTGGATTTCAGTACATTTTACAACAGCACCTAATTCATGGCACCCCCAGAGCTTTGTGGACAATGCAAAAAACGGGGGGAGAAAAGAATGACTTGTCTTCTTCACAGTGTTATGAGGCTGGACATTGCTTAAAATAAAACGGGGGCCTATGCAAAATTTCATAAACGGTGGGAGAAATTAAACTCAGAGGAAAAATACATCCTCTGCTCACCCTCTAGCCCTTTTTCTGAGCTTCAATAATATGGAAATGGAACATTGGTTAAGGATTTTTCATCTTCAAGAATCCTACTTCATCTCTCTCTCTCTGTGTGTGTACGTGTGTATGAGAGAGAGATGGTTTATTGGTTTAATATTGGTTTATTTCAGGGGTCTTCAAATTCAGCCCTTTTATGACTCATGGACTTCAACTTCCAGAATTCCTCAGCCAGTTGAAGTCCATGAGTCATAAAAGGGCCGAGTTTGAAGTATCTATGGAGTATCTATGAAGCTGGTGAGTCACAATTCCTATATCTCACTTTTGGCCAAACTTTGAAAGGCAACAGGGCTGAAACACAGATCTGGAACCACAATTTCCCAATTCCTATGTTATGCAATCTGGTTTATTGCATAACATAGGAATTGGGAAATTGTGGTTCCAGATCTGTGTTTCAGCCCTCAGTTGCCTTTCAAAGTTTGGCCAAAAGTGAGATATAGGAATTGTGACTCACCAGCTTCATAGATACTCCTTTGATAGTATGGAGAAATTCTCAGCCATAATCTGAACTCTGGCTGCAAATGGTCTGGATTTGCCTCATTCCAACTCCTCTAATTTATCAGACTGCTCTGCTGTAGTAGCCAGCTCTTTGCTAGTTTTTAGTTGCCTACCAATTGCTACAAATGAACAAGAGTTCATGTCTGAGTTGTATATCCTTTCTTGTCAGTTTTCCTTTCCTTCCACCAGATCCCTTTCAGCTCTAGTATTCTATTGTCAATTAAAATATTGCACCCGTTATTTTTGAATATATTATTTTCTTTTTCTTGCTATAATAAACATAGTTGCTGTTGTTTCATCTGATATTCAAGTTTCAGAGATTATTTATGCAATCTACATGTGAAGTATCATTATTTCAACACATAAATAGGCTGTTAGAATAGTATGTTGTGATGTAATAAATTTAGAACTGTATTATAAGGATGAATAGAAAATACCTGCTCCCCAGGCTGTTGTTGCTGTAGCTGTATACATTGGTGCAGCTCTGAGGTTACAGCACTGGGGAAATAACTTCAGTGTTAATATGTGTCTCTGTTCCTTAACAACCAGGGCTGGTAATATATTTTATCTCCTTTTCTGGGCTCTGGGCTCTTGCCAGTAGCAGAGCACTTCCTTGGAAGATGATGGTAGAAAACATCAGTTCCCTAAACTTTTACATAGTACTGCTTATTTCGTTATGTAAGTTCTGGGGCAAAGTACATGGAATGGGGGAAGATCATGTAGGGAAGATTTTGTTTATATCTCAGATATATGATTTTTTTATAGATGCATGCAAAATATTGAATTGCAAGTCAATTAGTGACTAATGTTGCTGTGGATATGCATAAGAACTGTTGACATGTTAGTGACAAGCAGATAATACTTATTCTCTCCAGCAGGTAAAATCTGCAGCAATGGTGGGAGCTCAGCAGATAGAGATGCAGGCAGCAGAAGTGCCCGCAGTGGCCCCAGCAGGTGGAGGTCCTGGTGGTGGCAGTGGCGATCATCAATATGAATGCTTAGAATGTGGCAAGGTGTTCAAATGGTCATCACGACTCATCCATCACCAGAGGACTCACACAGGCGAGCGGCCTTACAAGTGCTCAGAATGTCCAAAAGCTTTCAAAGGGTCATCGGCCTTGCTGTATCACCAGCGTGGACATACGGGTGAGCGACCATATAAGTGTGGTGAATGTGGCAAGGCCTTTAAACGGTCATCCTTGCTTCAGATCCATCAGAGTGTACATACTGGCCTGCGTGCTTTTAAATGTGCTCATTGTGGCCAAGCCTTTAAATGGTCTTCCCATTACCAGTATCACCTGCGCCAACATACTGGAGAACGCCCCTATCCCTGTCCAGCATGTGATAAAGCCTTTAAGAACTCTTCTAGCTTGAGACGGCACCGCCACACACATACAGGTGAGCGTCCTTATGTCTGCCCTATCTGCAGCAAGGCTTTCACTCAGTCCACAAACCTACGACAGCATCAGCGAGTGCACACTGGTGAGAGACCCTATCAGTGCCAGGACTGCAGTAAAGCTTTCACACACTCATCTAACCTAGCACTGCATTGTCGATCAGCACACACTGCCCGTTCTGTTCACACCTGTGTTATTTGTGGTAAAGCTTTTGCATCTGACACCTATTTGCAGCAGCACTTGGAGACTCATGCTGACGTTGCACCTCCAGCACAGCTGTTCTTGGAGGAGCCAACCACTACGGTAGAGATGGTGTTTCGATGTAGTATCTGCCATCTTACTTTTCCCTTGCAAGAACAACTGTTAAGTCACCAGGAAACGCACTTGGCCCCAACAGAGCCACTGCCTCTGCCAGAAATGCCATCACCATCAGTGCAGGAGGAGACGGCACCTGCAGTATCTCCCACATCCTCAGTATCTTGCTCAGTGTGTGGTAAGACTTTCAAGAGTGCGGCAGGTTTAGCAAGACATCAGCAGAGCCAACATTCATCAGATCGCACATACACCTGTGTGGTGTGTGAGCGCTCCTTCCCTGCACTGGCCAGCTTATTGGGCCACCAGCGTTCACATCCCCCAGCTGAGCAGAGGCTGGAGGAAGCTGAAGTGACCTGTCCAGCACAGGCTGAGCCAGTGCCTACAGCCACCGCAACACCACCTCCACCATCTGAGCGACCATATGTGTGTGGAGAATGTGGGAAGTCATTCAAGGGCTCCTCGGGGCTGCGTTATCACCTCCGTGATCATACAGGTGAGCGCCCCTATGCTTGTAGTGAATGCGGGAAGGCCTTCAAGCGCTCATCATTGCTGCGTATTCACCAGCGGGTGCATACAGGGCTGCATGCCTTCACCTGCCCCACCTGTGGGATGGCATTCAAATGGGCCTCTCATTACCAATACCACTTACGCCAGCATACTGGAGAGCGTCCATATGCCTGCCAGGATTGTGGGAAAGCCTTTAAGAATACCTCATGCCTTCGTCGGCACCAGCAGCTGCATACAGGGGAACGTCCCTTCGCTTGCCAGACTTGTGGCAAGGCTTTCACCCAGACTTCTAACCTCCGGCAGCATCAGCGGGTGCACACTGGCGAGAGACCCTATTGCTGCCGGGACTGCGGCAAGGCATTCACTCACTCATCCAACTTGGCACTGCACCGACGTACCCACTCCCGGGAACGTCCTTTCCAGTGCCCAGTTTGTTGTAAGGCTTTTGTCATGGCATCTTACCTACAGCGTCATTTGCGTACCCATAACAGCACTGAGGCAGCTAATCACACAACTACTGCCTCATCTTCTGCCACCCAGGAGGTACAAATCGTGCCCAACATGCAGGCAACTCTGAATGTGGAGCTAAGTGGTAGCTCATCCCCAGCTGTTTCTTCTAACAGTCAAACTTTCTTGCTAGTGCAGACGGCTCAGGGCTTGCAGCTCATTCCCAGTGTGCAGCAGCAGCAGCCACCTCTCCAAAGTTCACCCCCCAAACTCATCCTTTTGCCCAGTCCACAGATGGTAACAACTACACCTGCCGCTTCAACAACTTTTACCTTGGTGCCAAGTACTTCCACTACTCCAAACAAACCTGTCCTACTCCGTCAAAGTAAGGGAAAGAAGCCTGTGTCAGTACATCCCCCACCACCAGTATCTAGCAACCAGAATATTATTTTAATGCCTAGTACCACTGGAGCCAATATGCAGCCTATCCCTAATGTACAAATACAGAGGCCACCAGGATTGCAGACCAATGGACAGAATGTTATGGTGCTCCAGAGTTTGCCAGAACAGCAAGTGGGCACAGTGCAGATACAATATATACCACCCAATCCATCAACAAGTACTATCCAGATTCAAACTCTGCCTCAGCAACTCCAAAACTTTTCCACTGCCCAGCAAAGTGGCACCCTACAAATTCAGACCTTGCCTACTGCTCAGCAAACCGGCACAATTCAGATCCAGGCTGTTCCTAACTCTATACAGACTGGTCTTGTACAGATTCAAAGTCTGCCTCTACCCCAGAACACTGTTCAGATCCAGAGTTTGTCTGCTGCCCAATCAGCAAACACTGTGCAGATCCAGGGTCTGTCCAGTTATCCACCAGCTGGCACAGTGCAGTTCCAAACACTTCAACCGTCACAAAAGATGAATACTGTGCAATTTCAAGCCGTAACATCCTCCCAGCAGGTAGGGACCTTGCAGCTCCAAAACCTCCAGTCTTCCCAACAAGTAAGCTCTCTTCAGATCCAGACCTTGACATCTTGTCAGCAGACCAACTCTCTTCAGATTCAAAATTTGCCTCAGTCAAATCAGTCGGTGAACAGTGTTGAAATCCAAGGTCTTGCTCCTTCCCAACAGTTGGATAGTGCAAATCAAATCCAGGGGCTTATGTCTTCCCAAGAAGGGCAGCAGCTTCAGCCTTCAGAAGAGATGGCCAGTGTCCAACTTCAGACTCTGGGCTCAGCTCAGGAAATGAATGAGATTGGAAATGCTCTGTCTAGCTCACATGAACTCTCTGAAGTGGACCTCCATCAGGGATCCAACATAGAAGAAGAAAGCCAGAACCTGATTGTTGTACAGAATTCTCCAGGAGAGGAACTGCTAGGGCCTGGAGGTGAGGTTGAGAACCTTGAGGGTGTACAAGACATGCATTTTGAGACTCTGCAGACTGAAGAAGGGGTTCAAAATGTATTAGTGTTGAGAAGGGCAGGTGGAGAACAAACCCGTTTGTGTGTTCAGGAAGTAGAGAACATCCAGACTGTGCAGGAACTGTCTGGCCTCCAGTTACATAATACTGATGGTAGCTCAGGGACTGGGCAGAATCTATTGATTATCCGCAGTGCACAGGGAGAACAGACTCTCCAAGTACTGGAGAGTGTACCGACTCTGCAGGTTAATAGCCCAGATAACAGTCAAGCTGCTGTTCAAAGCAACAGCACTCCTCAAATGGTGCAGGTTTTACAAAGTCCAGTTGCATCCCAAGGACTGTCTTCCATTCAGATTGTGCAAACAGTACCAAACATGCAACTTGTTCACACCTTCTAAAAAACAACTGTCTCACATGCCTGAATTGGAGTATTTCTACAAAGAATAAGAATGGGGTTAGATTGGGTGATTTGACCTGGACAACTTCAGAACATACTGTACTTGGGGTGGTCAACTCTCCAAGTTAGTTCTGCTTGGGTTCTTCAGGACAAACTTCCTCAACAAATAGCTGGGTTCAACCCCTTGCCTGCTGGTCCAAAGCATGTCCTTTGCTATTCTTCCTGATCCCGTGTGGTCTGCCACTGCTGCTTCTATCCCTGCAGCCACAATAATCTCTATGCTATGCATCTCAGCAGCCATATACACTGCACACAAGAGAGAGCACCAGCCCAATCTTTTATTTTTACCCAAATCCATCTCTATATTTAAAACATTTTGTTCTGGCAAAAAGAAATGGATGTGCAGCCTAATCGTAAGAATATTGTTATGGTAGCCAGGACTTCTACCCATTCTATTAGATAGGAATGTGATTAATGGGCAGCTGATCTCTCCATTTCCCTTCTGTGGACCATACTGCTGTGAAATTGCATAATCTTTTTGTAAAATAAGAAATCGGGGACATTCAGGCTTGAGACTGCTTGATACTATAGGAGACAATTTTATGAGCTATTGTAGACTGCATTATACAGCTACAGTGGCTTATATGCCTAATTCCTTCTGTTCCTGTTATAGCCCTTTTATCATGTGCAGAAGTACATTTCTTCCTGAGTGGACCTTAGTTCCTGGTGCTAACAAACACAAGAGAATCAAAGATCTTTGTGAGCTGGAATGAAAATAAAAGACTGCTTTGATGCACCTTTGATCTTTTTCAGTTGTATGTTTCAGTTTACCATCATATACAGGCTGGATCACATTTTTATGCAATGTTAAATATTTCTCATAACTCAGTCAAAGTTCTGCAGTACTTTTTTGGTCATTTTTAAAATATTTTATCTTATTGAGTTGGAATAAGAAAATATAAAGTAGGTTCTTCTGGGTTTCTGCCATTTATTCAACTTGAGAAGAAGTTTCTGCACTCAACTACTGACTTAAGGCCCTTTTTAAAGGTGAAAAGCTTTAAAGGGACAAGAATAAAAGATTCAACTTAGGTGGTACTGTTACTCTTGGTTTTCCCAGTTCCATGCTGTTTATTCAGATATAGTACATACTGGATATAGCATAGATAGGCCACAAAAATGAGGTCTCAGTAACAATCTTGAACAATTCAACAGGTTCTCAAGCCTCTTGATATTCTAGAAGAAAGTTGTGGAATGTCCATATCTGGGCAGACAGAACTAAGTTTGCAAAGCATGCCATACTAAAATGTGTATTGCTAGTTTGTGGTTCAAAATACTGACAAGCCATTGATTTAATGCTAGCTGAGTTAACCAAGGAATATTGGGAGATATGCAGCCAGCATTGGGCTAGATGAATAAGTAATATGTCTTGGTAACTGGGCTTATAAATCAAATTCATAATATGATTTGTTTACACCTTAGATGTGAAAACCTAGTCAAATATCCAGTTCAAATTCTGCTCTTCTAACTAAATACTGAAAACAAGTAACAGTAGATACATACATTAAAATTGGTACTAAAATTAACTAAAAATGAAAAACTTAGAAAAAAATATCATTTTTTTTAGTTTTTTTTAAATCTAGAGAGAAAGTTTTTGAGGTAGTGCATTACAGCAGTGCAGAAGATGGCTGGCTCCTTTACCAGAAAAGCAAGATTTTAACAATTAACAAGGCATCTTCAGAAGGATCTCTTCTGTAGAACTTATGTAATAGCTCCATAAAGGAAGCAGGCAAACCCAGAAGCAAACATGCCCTTAGACCAGTGGTTCCCAACCTTTTCTATACCCCGCACTCCTAGAACGCTTCTGATATATTCTTGCATCCCTTACAAAAGTTCAAAATAATGGCAACGAATTAGGCATATACACTATAATTTTTAAAACTCAAGTTTTTGCACCCCCTGGAATATTGTCTCACACCCCCAGTTGGGAACCCCTGACTTAGACTTTAAGGATTTTTAAGGTTTATGCTCACACTTTAAATGAGGGATTTTATCACAAGTGTCATACAGTATTGATCAGTCTATAATTTTAATGGTAGAGAGACAAACAGTGAGAGACAAAATAACAAAATCCAGAAAAACACATTTCAAACAGGTTATAAATTGATTTGCATTTTAATAAATGAAATATTATTATTATTATTATTATTATTATTATTATTATTTTAATTTGTATACCGCCCTTCTCCCATAGGACTCAGGGCGGTTCACAGCATATTAAAAACAAATAGTAAACACAAAATACAAAAAATTACAAAATACAAAAATACAGAAAATAAACCCCGATAAAAGCCAAATTAAAACCAAATATTACAAGCTGTGTTTCGAATTAAATACTTTTAAAATTATCCCTGCCTAAAATCCTCCCTAGGTCAGGCCCGCTTGCTGAAAAAGGTATTTGACCCCTTCACAAAACATGACTTAGTACTTGATAGCAAAACCCTTGTTGACAATCACAGATAGCAAAACCCTTGTTGACAATCACAGAGGTCAGACATTTCTTGCAGTTGGCCACCAGGTTTGCACACGTCTCAGGAGGGATTTTGTCCTCCTCCTCTTTGCAGATTCTTTCCAAGTCATTAAGGTTTCAAGGCTGATGTTTGGCAGCTCGAATCTTCAGTTCCCTCCACAGATTTTCTATGGGATTAAGGTCTGGAGACTGGCTAGACCACTCCAGGACCTTAATGTGCTTCTTGAGCCACTCCTTTGTTGCCTTGGCTGTGTGTTTGGGTCATTGCCATGCTGGAATACCCATCCACGACCCATTTTCAATGCCCTGGCTGAGGGAAGGAGATTCTCACCCAAGATTTGATGGTACATGGCCCCATCCATCGTCCTTTTGATGCAGTGAGGTTATCCTGTCCCCTTAACAGAAAAACACCCCCAAAACATAATTTTCCACCTCCATGTTTGATGGTGGGGATAGTGTTCTTGGAAAAATAGGCAGCATTCCTTCTCCTCCAAACATGTGGTGAGTTACGTTGATGCCAAAGAGCTCGATTTTGGTCTGATCTGACCACAACACTTTCACCCAGTTCTCCTCTGAATCATTCAAATGTTCATTGGCAAACTTCAGACGGGCCTGTACATGTGCTTTCTTGAGCAGGGGAACCTTGCAGGAGCTGCAGGATTTCAGTCCTTCATGGTGTAGTGTGTTACTAATTGTTTTATTGGTGACTATGGTCCCAGCTGCCTTGATATCATTGACAAGATCCTCCCGTGTAGTTCTGGGCTGATTCCTCACTGTTCTCATGATCACTGAAACTTCATGAGGAGAGATCTCACATGGAGTGTGATGTGGATGCTATTGTACATCTTGGCACTAACAATCTGTTCTAAAAAGATGTACTCCCTGTGCAGAATGATTTCCAGAGCTTGGGGCAGGAACTTAGCGGGATAGGCTTTAGGCTTGCTTTTTCAGAGGTTTTACCAATGTATAAGGAGCAAAATAGAAAAGGCCAGCATATAGCAGAATTCAATATGTGGCTAATGGAGTGGTGTAAAGGGGAAGGCTTTGGTTATATTAGTCACGATGTCTGCAGCTGGTCCAATGAAAAAATGTACAAAAGAAACGGTTTGCATCCATCAAAGAAAGGGACTGAACTTGGCAATAAATTCACAGATTTTCTGGAGAAATATTTAACTCACTGTTCCCGTTTAGTTTAATTGATACAGAACATCCCTGTCCCCGGCAATCTAAAAATTATAGGGTTATCAGTGAATGTAACACAGATGTGCGTGTGGACAAGAATATCAATCTTGCTGTCAAGCAAAATCAAGCTTTTAATAGCGGGTGCCACACGAAGTGCACTAATCAAATAGGTGATAAGAAAATAGGGGAACTCAGATACCACATAGGTTATGTAGAAAGTAAACAGTCAGTCATAAAGGACTCAAATGTTTATAAACCAATGCACAGAGCATGAGCAACAAAGAGTGAATTAGAAATTCAGGTAAATGAGGGCAGATATGATATTGGTGCCATTACGGAAACTTGGTGGGATGAAACCCACAAATGGAACACACAACTAGAGGGATTTAAATTATTTAAAAGAAACAGACCAAATAAAAGAGAAGGTTGAGTTGCTCTCTATATAAGAAATAACTACATCTCTACAGAAATAGAGCACGACAATGATGAAAACTGTCTTGAATGCATTTGGGTCAATATAAAAGGGGGGGAAATGACATTGCCGTAGGTGTATACATAGGCCACCCAACCAAACAGAGGTAATAGATGAACTTTTTGCTAGTCAATTAACTACGGTATGTAGGAAGCACATCACAATAGTAATGGGGGACTTTAGTTACCCTGACATCAACTGGGAGACAAACTCTGCACCAAGTGGAAGATCAAACAGATTCCTGACAAATCTAGCAGACAACTTTGTCTCCCAAAAAGTAGAGAAGGGAACCAGGGGATCAACCATATTGGATTTAATTCTCACTAACAGAGATGAAATGATAGTTATTGAAACCACAGGAGCCTTGGGGGTTGTGATCACGCAATATTAGAATTCAACATTATGCAAGCACAAGCTAATAGAACACAGAGTTTTGGACTTTAAGAGAGCTAATTTCAACAAATTTAGAGAGAGATTGGGAAGGATTCCATGGATGAGAATCCTCAAGGGGAAAACAACTCAAGAAGCTTGGGAAATTTTGAAAAGTGAGATTATAAAAGGCCAGTCTAGCACAATACCAACGAAGAAGAAAAATAGGTCTCAAAAGAAACCAGCTTGGCTGCATAAAGAACTCACTGATAAATTGAAAGAGAAAAAATACAAGTATAAAAAGTGGAAAGAGGGGCATATAACTAAGGCAGAATATCAGCAAATAGCCCGAGCCTGCAAAGGTGAAGTGAGGAAAGCTAAGGCTCAAAATGAATTAAGGCTTGCAACAAAAGTCAAAAATAACAAAAAAAGCTTCTTTCAACATGTAAAAAAACAGAAAAAAGTTAAGGAAATGATTGGTCCATTAGTGGGAGAAAGTGGCAAAAAGGTGACAAGCAATAGGGAGAAAGCAGAAATACTCAACTCGTTTTTTGCATCCGTATTTACACAAAGGGAAAAAAAGTCCAACCTATCAAAAACAGTACCGTAAAAAACAGATTAGAAACACAAATTAAGATAGGCAAGAAAATGGTAAGTGAGCACCTGTCCACCTTAGACGAGTTCAAATCACCAGGACCAGATGGATTACACCCCAGGGTTCTCAAGGAACTGGCAGATGTGATCTCGGAACCATTGAACTATATTTTTCAAAGATCCTGGAGCACTGGGGAACTACCAGAGGACTGAAAAAGAGCTGATGTAGTTCCCATCTTCAAAAAAGGGGAAAAAATGGATCCAGGAAATTACAGACCTATCAGCCTGGCCTCAATACCTGGGAAGATCTTGGAAAAGATAATCTAGCAATGAATCAGTGAACACCTAAAGGCAAACAAAGTAATTACCAAAAGCCAATATGGGTTTGTCAAAAACGGATCATGCCAGACAAATCTTATTGCATTGTTTGACCAGGTGACAAAATTAGTGGACCAGAGGAATGCTATGGATATAATTTATTTGGACTTCAGTAAGGCATTTGATAAAGTAGACCACAACCTACTACTCGATAAGATAGAAAAATGTGGGTTAGACAGAATCATCACCAGATGGATTTGTACCTGGCTGACCAGCTTTTGAGGACCATGTGGTCCTCAATGGAACTGCATCTACATGGAAGGAAGTGTGTATTGGGTGCCCCAGGGCTCTGTTCTGGGCCCAGTGCTCTTCAACACCTTCATCAATGATTTGGATGAGGGGATAGATGGGGAACTCATCAAATTTGCAAACGACACCAAGTTGGCAGGAATAGCCAACACTCTAGAAGATAGGCTTAAGATACAGAAGGATCTGGACAGACTTGAACAGTGGGCGCTATCTAATAAAATGAAATTCAAGGGTGAAAAAAGTAAGGTTCCACATTTAGGCAAGAAAAACCAAATGCACAGGTATACGTAGTATAGGGGGTACCTTGCTCAATAGTAGTAACTTTGAGAGGGATCTCGGATTCCTAGTGGACAATCATTTAAATATGAGCCAGCAATGTGCTGCAGCTGCCAAAAAAGCCAACACAGTGTTGGGCTGCATTAACAGAGGGATAGAATCAAGATCACGTGAAGCGTTAATACCACTTTATAATGCTTTGGTAAGGCCACACTCGGAATACTGCATCCAATTTTGGTCACCACGATGTAAAAAAGATGTTGAGACTCTAGAAAGAGTACAGAGAAGAGCAACAAAGATGATTAGGGGACTGGAGGCTAAAATATATAAGGAACGGTTGCTGAAATTGGGTATGTCTAGTTTAATGAAGAGAAGGACGAGGGGTGACATAATAGCAGTGTTCCAATATCTCAGGGACTGCCACAAAGAGGGAGTCAAGCTATTCTCCAAAGCACCTGAAGACAGGACAAGTAATGGATGGAAAGTAACCAAAGGGAGAAGCAACCTAGAACTAAGGAGAACAATTAATCAGTGGAACAAGCTGCCTCCAGAAGTTGTGAATGCTCCAACACAGGAAGTTTTTAAGAAGAGACTGAACAGCCATTTGTCTGAAATGGTATAGAGCAGACATGTCAAACTCATGATGTCACGTGATGTCATACAATGTATTGGGACGGTTTTGCCATTGCCAGCAATGGGGTGGGTGCAGCTTCCGCCTGACGCATCCGGCCCATGGGCCGGCAGTTTGACACCCCTGGTATAGAGTTTCCTGTCTGAGCAGGGGGTTGGATTAGATCAGGGCTTTTCAACCAGTGGTACGGGTACCACCTGTGATACATTGACACCTGGCAGGTGGTACGTGACCATCCAAAGAAAAGTGGTAGCGGGGGAGGGGAATGAGCTGAACAGGTGGCAGCACCGCACAAGCCTGAGCGAGAGATGGCTGGAGCTGCAGGGCTGTCAGGGCCCAGTGGAAGTGCCAGGATCAGTGCCGCTTTCCAGCTGATCGGCGCTTCTTTGGGGCTGTCAGGGCTCAGTGGAAACGCCAGGATCAGCGCCAGGCTCCAGCTGGAGCTCGGTGCTGATCCTGGCACTTCTGCTGAGCCCAGGAGAAGCACCGATCAGCTGGAATGTTGCAGCATCTCCAGGGTCTTGTGATTTACATTCAGATGCTTGGCAACTGATTCATATTTATGGCAGTCACAGTGTCCCAATGTCATGTGAAGTGACCAAAACCTGCTGCAACCACCCAGCAGATGGGGGGGGGGAATAAAAACACTCCCACCCCACCCCCGCTGCCAATCCTCAACAGAAATGCTCACAACAATGAAAACCTCGGACAGGAGGAAGAGCGCCACCGGGCGGGCAGGCAGGTGTCTTGCTTGGCTGTGGCTTGGGGGGCACTTTTTTCAGTGCCATTGTAACTTCAAACAGTCACTAAACGAACTGTTGTAAGTTGAGGACTACCTGTACTTTATCACTTTATTCCTTTTTTTTTTTGGTCATCAAGTTTTTGACACCTTGCTAGGCGACTGGTGGTACTTGGATATTGCCATATCCTAAAAGTGGTACAATGGGTGTAAAGATTGAAAAGCCCTGGATTAGATGACCTTCCAAGGTCCCTTCCAACTTTATTATTATTATGTGTTAAACAGAAGACAACTGGAAAATGTACTGTTCTAAGAACAATAGCCCAGACCTTTAACGATGTATAGAACCAGCCCTCTGTCCTCCTGTACTTAATCTCAAAATCAATGTAAGAGAAAATTTCTGCCTAATGAGGTTTGGGGCATTAAGCATGCATTTAAATGTCCCGGCAGTATAGATTAATGTAATAAAAGAGTTTCAAATGTACATGTAATGTTTAGTAATTTAGTAACTTATTTATCAGAGAACTTATTTATCACAGCTTTGCTACCATAGTTGCTACTTATGTTACCATTGTGACCCAATGAATAGCTGTACATAAATTTAACACATCATGTATTCATGTATTCAGTATTTCTTCTCACCATAGGAGGGTGCATTCAGACCACCTATGTACCACATACAATGGATACTGAAAATAAATTACTCAACATTTTCAACAAGTAATATGCATATTGTATAATGAAGCACAAATTAATTAATTATACACTGGTTTGGTACTGGAACCTGTCTTTTATTTTCAGCAACAGCTTTTAAACCACAAAATATTTTCAGAACAGCACTGATTTTCTTTTTCAGGACTCCATTTAACATTAACCAGCTGGATGCAAAGAAGCTTACTGCCTTCACCATTACTCCAAATTGGTATACATTTTGTTTGTATTTATTTTATCCTATGTTCCAAGAATTTAAGGTGGCTTAGATGAGTAAGCCCTTCATTTTATCCCACAGCTGAATCTTGAGGTTGATTGAACTCAAAATTACTGGCTCAGCCACATAGTGAATTTCTGTGGCTTCCGAAGGTTTCAAAACTGGGGCTCTATAAACCTATTGTATAAATCAATATTTAAATATGCAGCCAACTATATTCCGAGACAGGGGGAAGGTAAAATTTTAATATGTATAAAATCCATTTTTAAGTCAAACTAAACTATTGGTGATACATATAACTGAATCTAGGTACTCTGCTTGCCATGATATGGAAATGGGTTGCCACTGCAATTCCTCAGGATATATGCAGATTAGAACACACACACATAGATCAAGGCTGGCTTGCTAGTTTATGAATGTAATTTGCATGCTTAGGCAAAAAAATCCTATATAATCTTAATCCCAAAGCCTTTTGCCCCCACCATGTGCGAAAAACGTAGGCTCCTCGGGATTAAGGATAACGTTTTTTAATACTGCCATAACATACAGTTAGGCAAAGGGTTAATGTATACTTTTCTATGTATAGATTTACCTGTTGAATTTGTCTGCCAGTATTTGTGCAGTTTTATCTGTTGAATTCCTGCCTGCCAGGATTTATGCATCCGATAGTTCTTTGTTATACAATAAAGAAAAAGGAGGTTAGTCATCCCCTTTTTCCTAGGTTTCCCTTTTCTCCTGAAAAAGATCAAGGAAGGAAAGGGCTCGGACATCTTTACAACTCCGGTTTGACGGTCTTGGCATACTCGAGAGGCCACATTGATCCCGCCTAGTAACAGTAACTAAGTGCTGCGTAGGAAGGGATAGGGGTCGCAGAAGAAAGAACATAGCGCATGCGCATATTCAGTGAAGCCCCGAGTCTGGAAAGAGAACGATTGAATTAGCGGGCCTTTGGGTCAGGATTGTTTCCTACTCACCCCCCCGTCCTTCTGGAAGGAGGAGTGGAGAATGTAACTATTACTGGGATATCCCATGCGCCTCTCTGCAGGGGGAGAAGTCAGCGGTAACCTGCAAACAGGGTGAGTCCATTGGGAACGGAGGGGAGATCGTGAAAGGTTCAACAATAGTGACTATGATAAAAGAAAAGGTGCTTTTATTTTTGCGGAGGGGGCGTGGCTGCTTTGGCCCTCTTATGAAAGGGAAGGGCTAGCTAGCCAAAATACAGGTGTTGCGATTTTCTTGTTGTAATTTTATGAGGAAAATTTTATTGCTCGTTTGCATCTAATAAAGCTACTTGTGAATTCACTCTAAGGAAAAATCATATTTGAAGTAGATATAAAGCACTAAAACCCATCATTTTCTCAATAATCCCTTTCAGAATAATCCTTTGAAGAAAGGGACCCTGTATAACAAAAGAGAAAAAGGAAGCCAGAAAAAGAGCAGATGGCCCAGAGCTAACCAGTGTTTCTTTAGGGATTCGTGCATCATACTAAACCATGATGTGTTTTAGCTTAAAGTGCAGTTGGGCATCCATCTAGTGTGCTGTAATCAACAATCTGTGGTTTAGCCCTGTGTGATATCAGTCTCTACCTGTGATTTTATAATAAAATAGTTTGCAATAATTTTTCTTTTTTCCTGTTAGATATCACCTGTTTCGGGGTGATACTTATCACAATTTTGCTCATAATTTAAAGAAGGCTCTGCACTGTAGTTTAAACATATGTGAAGAATATGGGGAGGAGAATGTAAAGTAGGAATGGTTACAAAGATGTGAAGAGACATTCCCTGCTTATGTATATTTACCAAACTCTATTTATTTTATATGGTGGAGGTGATGGGATGGTGGCTGAGTACCTTTTATGGAAGAGTCAGAGTTTGCCTTCTCTTGGAATTTTGTGGAGCATTTATTTTCCCACTTAAGCAAAAGTTCTCTCTCACTGTAGTCTGAAATTATTTTTCAGTCAACATTTGAACTTTTCTTCCTTTTAGGTATCAGTTGCTAACAATATGCCTACCTTGGACCCGGAACAGCTGTTAATCAGGGAAATGAGAGAGGATGAAGCCCCCATTGTTTTGGAACTTTTGAAGGTGAGATGGAGGAGAAACAGGGATCCAGCTATATCAGTACTCCTGCTTTTCTGTTGAGAAGTTTCTGTGTGCTGATCCATATGAAACATTTTTTCAAAAGATATCTTCAACAAATTGATAATACTTGTGTTTGTGCCCTGAAAGTTTCATGGATTCAGCTGTTATCAAAGACATATGAGAAGTCTAATTGTATTTTTGGGTCTAGTCTTGGAGAGTCCCAAATCTGTCCAGAATATTTTCTGGAATTTTTCAGTTACAAAGTTTAACAGCATAAAAGTTTTCCTAAAAGATATGCCTGTTGCTTTTGACTTGTTCTTGTAACATGGAAGTAATAAGTGTGATTTTAATTAGTGGAGTATGATTTGTGACAATATGATCAAGTCGCTTTGAATGCTAAGTTAGAACCAAGAATATCATCACTCCATGGTAAAGCTCACTGGCTGATTTTGAATAGGGCCAGGTAAGAGTACAATGGCCTTCTGAGATGTGTTAGAGACAGTTATGTATGCCTGATAACTTCTCTGGCATTTGGGTTCCTCTAAACTCTGAGGACTTTTTAATGTTCTTCTATTTCTCTCCTATCAGGATGGATTCAAAGATACAGAAAACCGCTTGATACTTTATGTGCTGACACGGCCACTAGCCTTGTTACTGATGGCAGTTGTGAGCAGTGGACTACGCTTCTTCCTGAACTCCTTTGTGGTGGCCCTTGTGCTGCCAGTACTCCTCACTGTAGTGGCTCTGAAACTTCTGCTGTGGCGCTCACCAGACCTTAAACATTTGCATGCCTATTACAGTGCAAGCCATCGTGGGCTGTGGGTGGCTGTTTATGATGATGATGATGTGTGTGGTTGTGTGGCTTTGGAGCCTCTTGATAGAGAGCCACACACTGCTGAGCTCAAGCGCTTGGCTGTCAGCCGATGGTACCGGCGCTCTGGGGTGGGTCGGTGCCTCCTTCATTTTCTAGAGGCACAAGCTCGTGCACAGGGCTTCAGATTCCTGGTGGCCCAGGTCTCCGTGGTGGCTAAGGCTGCTATTGGTCTCTTTGAGAATACTGGCTATAGTGTGAGTGGTGGGCGCCCGTGGTTGGGTTACACTGTTCAACAAGAGTTTAACAAAGAGCTTTAGAACTGTATCTACTAGTCTTGCACCAAGCTGTTAGGCAAAGGAGCATGTTTTTGAATAATGTTCTTGAACAAAGAAAACACAGAGTTTCAGAAACAGACTGTAGTTAATGAGGCATCTCTAGGTCCTAAGCAGTAGTTACTATTAACATAGTTTCTGCTTAGAAAACAAAGTATGACTGCAAAGCAAATCAGGATAAAGGATTGTTTGTGTCTTCTTCACAGTCTGGTATAGCAATCAAACTGTTATTTGGGATTTCTGTTCCACATTATTCACTGAGGCTCATTTCCTGTGTCCTTTTTTGGGGTCAGAGTAACTTCACATTTTATACAAAAGGAACAGCAAATTCAATTGACTGAGAAAATTTGTGTGTGTGTGTGTGTATACACACACACGTACACACACAAACATACACACAAACCCAGAGGATATACCAAAAGTCAGGCCTTGTAGACTATTACATAAATTACATTAATTTTTCAACTTGGTTGCCCTTTTTTCTAAACTCTTTCTTACTTGTTTGATGCATGACTTTTGAACACTCCTAAATACAGTAACATTTTCCTGGCCCAGGGTGGGGGTGGGGACTGAAACATACATAGAGATTGACTTATAGGGCCTGATACTTGGAATAACCTTTATATATATATATGTACTTTTCCATGCATGCACTTCATATAACAGAAGGTAATTTGAAAATTATTATTGTTCAAATAGCCATTCAGAATGTACAGATGAGGAATTTACTGCCAAATTCATATTTCACCCACAAACCAGTCTGAATGCATAAAGCATGTCTAGCTTTTATCTGAATATTATGTATTTTCTTTGCAAATTAATGATCAGGATAGTGAATTCCTAGCAGCTAACCGGTTTCTTTAATGAATTAAAGAAATATGTTCAGCATTTTGTAGTCCCTTGATGCCATACAGCCTGGACAGATCCAGTCATTTGCATTTGCTGCTTAATGTATTTTAAATTCATTCCCTCACTTCTATCAGCTGGTCATGGGTTTATGGACAAAGTTTCTAAATCTGTACTTGCATGCCTAGGTTGGGGTATATTCTCTGACCCTAGTTCTTAGGGGCAGAGAAATTCAGTGGTGCACTCTCTAATCAATTAAAGTTTCACTTTTATTTTATAAATTCAGTAAAATTGGTTTAAGAAAGGAGAAAACACCTTTTTAAAATGAGATTTCAGAAGTTCTTTTACAGTATACATTCTAATAAAATATGTCATCTATATTGGGAAAATTGAACATGAGTCTTGTAATTCAGATTAGTTTAAATTGTACACATAAAACCTTAAGAACTACTATAGGATGAGGATGTGGATAGCATCATTGGAAATCATGAATCCAAGTGCATAGAGGTGTGCTCCTGTCATGGAAACTAGTTTAAATCATATATGTTGTTCATATAATTGAGTTTTCACAGAATTTGGAGACAATAAAAACTGGCTTGAGGTCATTTTTAAAAAAATGATATTTGTTAAGTATATGTATTTAATTCATGTTGCATATCCCTACTTCATCTGGTGTCTTTTGAAGATAATCAGGTGAGTGGAATTTTATGGGTAGAAATGTAGATGGACAACGAACACAGTATCAGACACAAAAAGGATTAAGAAAAAACACATTTGAATCTTTAAAAGCTGATTTTTCTTAGGATGAGCTATTAAATCTTCTGGCATTCATGTGCATATAACATAGTTCAGTGTCCAAATTAGCAAACAACCAAGACTCAGCTGGTTTCTATGGTGTCATTTTTCTAACTATCAAGCTGGGCTGACTAGCAATCTATTTAAGACTCTATTAGTCCAGGCAGGAAGTTGATTTTAGAAATTCTTGGTTATAGTCTGGTTCACAAATGTATCTTCCTCCAGATATCTTAGCCAAAAATATTCAAAAATATGAGTGAATCATTGTTCTATACCCAACTTCCATCATGCTTAACTAGATTTCCAAACTTATTAGATGTACATTGCAAAAGAATTCAATGGAATGGAAATTTTGTATAATCAACAAAAATGCTTTGTATATACGTTTTCTTTTTACTTGCTAGATTTTTTTCCTGCAGGTGCAAAATCTGTGTTTTTCTGATCAACCAGATATTGATCTGTTGGTTTCAACAGGAATTGACTAACTGGCTTGCCGCCTGAGCCTAAGGGGGAGTGACTGGTTCAAAGTCACTAGGCCAGCTTTCATGCCTAAGGCAAAACTAGAATTCACAGTCTCCTGGTTTCTAACCTGGAGCTTTAACCACCTGCTCAAACTGGTTCTCTGATTTATGTGTGTGTGTGCACTCAGTGAAATATTGTGACTGAGAATGGAGGTGATGTCTTTTAATTTGAAGTACCCAGTCATTAGGAACACAATGTACAGAGATGTGTTATATCTGTAACAGCCAAGTTATTGGAAGCTGAGTTAAAATTGTTGGGACTGACATGTTCTGCCTTTATTACAGTAGTGACTTCAGGGATGGCAATTTATTTTTTGTAATAGGAGAAAAACATCAAACCTATTCATCATGTTAGGAAACACTACAGAGACCAACAGACAAAGGTCAGGTATAAGTATACTAGACAATATTTCTATATATGAAGCTCTGTGGTTTTCCCTTTATGCTCTGACTAGATGCTCTGTTCTCTTTGGAATCTACTTTGTGCAGATGGAATTTTGCCTTTTAAAAATATTAATAAACTCCTAACTCTCACCAGTCCCCAACTCTCACCCCATAAATCCAAACAGGAGTTAGGAACAACTGAAATTTTCTATTTTCATTATTTCTCATTCTATCTAGTCTGTTTTAAACTGATCCACTATCTTTGCAATGCTGGCCTAACTATTTTTGAAAAGGCTTGTCTATTTTTGATAGATGTGAATAAAAATCAGGTTTAATGTTGCAGAACTGATTATGAATTACTGAGGGTTACTTCTTACAAATTGAGACACATTACTTGCTGATATACTGATTCAGGATCAAGCACAAACAAAAATCTTAAATGATAAATAGAGATTGGGTTCACAGGCAAAGCTATGAAAGTCTAAAGAGTTAACATCTTTCTCTTCAAGCCTTAGCAGTAATGTAGTTTGTGAATATCCCATGCCAAATTTTGCTTTTATACACAGCATAGAGTCATCAAGCATTCTAAAATTGTCATGGAACACCCCTTCCCCCGTGTTTTGCTGTTTTCTAGTACAAGGTAGTTCTTGACTTATGACTATTCATTTAGCAACCATTCAAGTTTATGTCAGTGCAGAAAAACTGACAACCAGTCCTTGCACTTACAACCACTGCAGCATCCCTGGATTCATGTGATCATGAGTTGGGCATTTGGCAATCATCACATTTATATGGTTACAGCATTCATTTCATGGTCACATGATCACTATTGGTGACCTTCCCAGCTTCCAAAAGAGTCAGTGGGGAAGCCAGCAGGAAAGGTAATAAATCAGAGTTACATCTCTTGCTTAACAACCACTGTGATTTGATTAAAGACTGCAGCAAAAAATTTAATAAAATCAGGTTTGGTTACATGATGTTTTGTTTAATGATTGCACCACTTAATGAATTTCTCCACTGTTACTGTAAGTTACAAACTATTGGTAATGAATAAGGCTTCTGGTTGAAAAGGATAGTTGATAGAACAGAAATGACCATGCCCATCATAAGTATGCTTGTGGGAAAGATGTTTTTTTTTTTCCAAAGAAAGAAAAGTAAACTGAAAAGATATATAAAATGGTTGTCCAAATAGAACTGAATATAGGGCAGAGCTATTTAATGTGTGGGTTATTACTACACAAAATATGGACTATGTTAATGTGATTAGGGTCAAGTTCCCAAATTAGGTGTGTGAGAAACAAATATTCTGCTAATGGAAGAATGGGAAATGGAAGAATATGAATTTCCTTCAGCCACGACCATTTGGAGAACACAGGTTCTCCATCTTTGTGTCATGATCAACTAGAGGGAGAAATCCTGATAATGATGGTAATGATGGTTTTAATTCAGCTAGCTTCTTTTTAGATCCTTGTAGGTTGACATTGGAGTAGAAACTAGATTTCAAAAATAATTATAACTTTCATTGAGAGACATTAAGCCATTTCAGGGTTATCTGCAATATAATCCGAAAAATCATCAAGGACATTCTCTTAGACTTGAAAAGATTAAGCCAAGGCAGTTTTGTTTATTAAGAAGGCATTCTCTCTGGCTTGGCAGCTATTCCTAATGGTGAATGATGTACAATTTTGGCTCCGATTTCCTAGTACTGCAAAAGCTTTCTATTTTATCCAGAAACACTTACCTCATATGTCCTGCAGTTGAAACTTGACCTTTAAAAACAAGGTTCAAAGGGGCAAGCTTAAATTGTTAATTGTTTTGAGAACCCATGTCTGTGTTCACCAATACAATGCTGAAAGAGCCTAGCAACAGTATATAATTCTCCATTACCATGGCTACCAGCTATTGTGCTAGAACTCTGTAATTGTTTTGATTGCTGGACATTTCATCTGTATACTGCAAATTGGAGAAAATATAGATTTTAGAGAGGAGAATGTGTGTGTGCGTGAGAGAGAGAGAGAGAGAGAGAGAGAGGTCCCCTGTCTCCATCAAAGTGTGTGTGTTTGTGTATACATATATATTGTTTTAAATAAATATATATATATTGTTTTAAGTAAATACCTCCACTATTTCATTCCCCAATCCCATCCTGTTCTACTTTTTTCCAGATGAAAGAACATAAAAGGTGCTTTATTATTCTCAGGATGTCTTGTCTTATTTCCTTTCTCTTTGGATAGTTTTGGCTTAAGCTTTGCTGGTGAGGGTGGTGCATCAGCCTTCATGTAGTGCAGCAGAGTTAACAAGAGTTCGGATCCAAAACATTATTAAGCAAGGGCATCACCAATATCCATTGAGTGCTTTAAAAACTTTCATACGCTTGGTCATTTTCTACCCTTTGGGAAAATATCTTGGCCTCAAGATAGTTTTAGTTCAGGTGAATGAGAAAGTCATCAATTCACTATTGTTGGAGATTCAAATTCAGCAGAAATTTTGTAAGAGAATGTGCTCCTGAGCATATGCACATTGCTAAAGAATACCAAGTAATTAAATCAAGTAGGTCCCATTCAAAAAGAAAAATGATGCTAATATATTTATCTTGGATATAGAGGATATACTTAACCCAATTAACAGGCATTTGTTATGTTTGAAGTAAAATGTAGATTTACTAAGAAATATGTTGATCTCATTTTTAAATTATGTGTTGGGGAGAGAGAGACACAGTTCCTTTGTCTCTTAACTATAGATAATAATAATAGGCCAGGTGATGGACAGAGATAGGAATTATTTGAGGAACCTTCCCATTTGCCATAGAGGTGAAAAGTGCAAAGAGATTATTTAATTTTCAACATCTGTATGTACGTATTTTAAAGCTGGGCAAGTTAAGGAAATTCCTAGATGCTCAATGGTTAATAGTTATAAAATTAGATTATGAAAGCCATTTTACATGGACATAGTAGATCGGATAACAGTCCAGCCACCTCTCCCACCAATCTGTATGAAAAAAGGAGGAAAATTAATTTTAATTCTTAATTGAACTCAGTCTGTACTTCCTACTTGTTTAACTTATGAGGAAAAAATAATTTATCATTAGTTATTAGGTACTTATCATGGGTTGTTTGTGTCATATACAGTTTGATCTTGGTACACTACCTTGTGAGTATCCTGATCTATATATTAAATAACCTTCCCTTCATAAAGAAGCCCTTGATGGTGTATTGTATATGCCATAATAAAAAATGCAGTTTAAAAGAAGCACAACTTTATAAAATAGCAATAGCCTTTAGATTTATATACTGTTTCATAGTGTTTTACACTCTCTGAGCAGTTTACAATGTCAGCATATTGCTCCTAATAATCTGGGTCTTCATTTTACTGACCTCAGAAGGGTAGAAGGCTGAGTCAACTTCAAGCCCATCAAGATCGAAATCTAGACTGTGGGCAGAGTTAACCTGCAATGTTGCATTCTAACCATTGCACCACTAGGGCTCCTTATAAGAGACAAACATTATGAAACCAATCACTAAATAAAAAACTTGAGTTAAAAATAAAAAAAAATGTATAGAAAAAAATGTACAGATAATCCTAGACTAATGACTACAATTGAGACTGGAAAATTCATCATTAAATAATGTGGTAATTAAATGAGACATTGCATAATTGCAGTTTACAACTTTCCCTGCTGGCTTCCCCATTGACTTTACTTGTCAAAAGCTGGCTGGGAAGGATGCAAATGGAAATTACATGACTCCGGAATACTGCATGGAAAAAGCATTATGTCCCACGGTTAAAAACACAAATGCTGTGAGAAATAATGAGAGGACATCTTGGAAAGATTGTGTCTATTTCTGGCCAGGATTCACATATATAAGTGAATTAGAAGCTGTGTTTCAGGAAAAATGATGGTTTTAAAAAGTTTGAAAGGAGCTAACTAGACACATTAGTATAATTGCTGCATAATCAATATGAATTTTAAAGTTTTCCTTTGACAGATACAACAATCTAGCTAAGGGTCCCTCTTAAGTGGCTCTCTTGAAAAGTTTTAGAGAAATGTCTCAGATATGACTCTCACACCAGGCTTAGTCTTGTGGGAATTTCTCCTCCTTGGCCTGGTTCTTTTCTTCCCAGGCTGCAGATTGGAAGTTACATGACCCAGGGCAAAGCAGGGGTGTTTCCTACTTTCTGCCTGGCTGACTCACAGCCTGGGTCTTCTGTCTTTATTGCTTCTAATTTGCCTTTGCAATCAGGCAACTCACTGATCCTGCCATTGACATCATGCAGTCCTCCTTGTCCTTTCTGGGTGAGTAGTGCTTGCTTTATGGCTGCTACCCTATTTTTTGCATTCATTTAATCTACAATAGCTGCTTCGGGTTTGTGAGGTTAATGAGTTATAATAAATTGATTCTGATTTATTTTAAACACAGATCACCAGAGATCAGCACTCTTAATAGGCTTGGCTGTACTTAATGTAGTTTAAAGCTGTTTTGCAACAGATTAGAAAGCAGGTTATATGATGAGAGGATGGAAGTAAAAATATTTTTTGGTCCATCTAGTTATTCATGCATAAATATATCCCCTCCCTGCAATTTTGATTCTAGAAATCCAGAGAAAAGGATTAAAATGTTAAGAACTCACAGGCACCTAAGTAATTTTTAATAAAAAACATTCCTGCCATCTCCTCAGATAGCAAAACATGGGCAAAAATCCTTTATGTACTTGTTCCAGAAATTACAAGTAGTCCTTGATTTACAATCCCAATTGAATCCAAAATTTCTGTTGCTAAGTAAGAACATTGTTAAGTGAATTTTGTCCCATTTTACATTTTTCTTGCAAGAGTTGTTAATTGAATCACTGCAATTATTAAATTAGTAGCATATCTGTTAAATGAATCTGGCTTCCCCATTGACTTTGCATGTGAAAAGGTTGCAAAGGTGACCCTGGGACACTGTGACCATCATAAATACATTCCAGTTGCCAAGCATCTGAATTTTGATCAGGGGATCACAGGGATGCTGCAATGGTTGTAAGTATGAAAACAGCCATGTCATTTTTATTGCCATTGTAACTTCAAATGGTCACTAAATGAATGATTGTAAGTTGAGGATTACCTGTACATAAAGGAGAACATACACATGTAGACAGTTGTGCTGCTTTTTCTTTTTAAAATGTCTGTTCATCTTAAATCTTCTATTTGGGAAAGGACAACAATTGGTTTTTGCAGATCTGTCTCATCTGTTGAGACAATAGAGCTTTACAGGAAGTTTTCAACTTACAGTCATAATGGAGTCTGCCTGTTATCATCATAAGTCGTGATGGTCATAAATTGGGTTCTTGCATGACCATCTAATTTTATTACCAATTTTGCAGCGGTTAAGTGAATCATCTTGATCATTAAATGAATATGTTTTTGTTAAATGAATCCCATTTTTTTCATAATGGATGTTTTTGCCAAAAACTGGAAGTAAACACCGATTTTTTGTAAAAATGTAAATTACATCGATGTGACCATGGAACATTGCAAATGGCTGTAAATGTAGGCCTATCACCGAGCACACCAAATGTGGTCTTGTCTCCATGGGGGGGGGGCAGCCATCAGAACTTCAAATCTGGTTTGTAAGTACCTTTTGGGGAGTCCATTGTAACATGAAATGGTCACTAAATCACCTGTTGTAAGGACCACCTATATTCTTTTTTCTGGTTCCAGTTTGTGCTGATATTTCAGAAAGTGTTCTTCATTATCATGGCTGGATATGTCAAGTTCACTGCTTCAAGTTCTAAGTCAGCTTATTTTGCAGTATTGATGTGATAGAACTGTGATTGACAGTGGCTAGAATTGAAATTGGTTTAACTAAGAGTACCAGGTCTGCAGAGACATAACTAAGAAAACCATTGTATTGTTAATTTATATTTGGAATGGTGAAGAGAATATAAAGAACATGCTGAATTGGACTATTTGATTGTCAGTCATTAAATGAAAGGTCTGTTCTGCAACTGATATATTTATTGTAAGCTTGACTTTGAGATGACCCAGGAAAAAAACAAACTCTGGGAACTAGACTAGATCCAGGACTGGCCTAGGATATTCTCCCTGAAACAAAGGGGACATATTTTCTGTTTCCACATATAGAAGCTTCATAGAATATTAGTTATATCTAAACCTCGGTACTGGCAACTCAATTTATGCAATGAACACAAAAATATCAAATGGCCGGATCCAATGTCAACCATATTACCATTATCTAAGATAGATTCCTTATCTGCATAAGCCCTAGTTATTTCATGAACTGACGAAATTATCAGAAGACAATGCCATGAAGTTTCCAATGTGTCCTAATATATTGTATGTTTTTATGCAGAATAGTTTTCTGGAAATCAGACTTGTTTAGTATAAAGTGCCAATTACTTAAATATTGATGATGGGAGAGTCTGTAAGGAAAAAAAATATTAACAACAAGCTAAGACAGAAAAAAGAAATATTGTCTGGATTCATATTTGATACAAGATCAAGCAAATTCAGTATTATGATTTAGAGTTGTAAACTCAGCCATTGTGTCTTATAGACAGACACTAAGGTTTATTCAATAAGCAATTATTAAGCAAGCTGTGCCTTAAGATGTACAAATTAAATCAAAACCAGAGAAGCATAAATTGTCTTAGAATATGCTCTCTTGGAAATTACAATGTTATTTATAATATTTATGTATACCAAAGCTATACTAGGGTTGCAAGCTGAAAAATGTGGAGTAACAATGGCATACAACTTCCATGCTCTTGCCAAAAATATTGTATAAGCGTATCAATAAAGTCACTACATGAGCTTGACTTGAAAGAGCCTGATTTCCTCTGATGTTATTTGCAACTGTTTCTGTATTTCTAAAATAGAACTTCTTTCTGAATGTTTCGGCTTGAAAATATTTCATTCATTTAAATAAAACCCAGAATGTAAGGAGTACTGGCTTTCATTCCTGTCTTGCTTTGTTTTTGCAGTTGTCTTCTTGAAACTTCATGTCACAGGTAAAACCAATTAAAACTTATCTACCTCTCTATTTGCCCTGATCAAATTGAGATTGATGATCTATAATCTATATTCATCACCATATATTTATTCAAGCTATTTTTCCAAATATGAATATTTATGCTATTACATTGGTGCCATCCACAAGAGGGCAATATCAGCAAATTCAAAGGAGTCTCAGAATTTTCAGTAATACAGCATATTACTTGGGAAAGCCCCAGAAAAATGGGGAGATAGATCTCCAAATTTGTTTGTAGTAATGGAACAAGATCCACTTTTGTTGCAGTTCCTTGACTTATATTTTACATGTAAATCAGAGTGGACCAGACTAGTTCACTGTATGTTGTACTCTGTCAGAATGCTTCCAGGGTGAACAATCAAATAATGGGTTGACTTATGCAATGAAATATAGGGCATGATTTGTATTTTTATATCATGTTCTCCATGATGTTGTATAAGAATAGCAACATCACAAATTATCATATTATTATTATTATTATTATTATTATTATTATTATTATTATTATTATTATTATTAT
>NW_015386524.1:730112-770518 GCF_001527695.2 Protobothrops mucrosquamatus
GACAGTATGTGATGATGATTGGGACCTGCGTGATGCTGTTGTTGTGTGCCGAGAACTAAACTGTGGGGAAGCCCTTTCGGCACCTCATGGAGCCTGGTTTGGTGAAGGAGTTGGTTCTATCTGGCTCAGTGAAGTACATTGTGTGGGTACTGAGAGGCACCTGCTTTCCTGCCATCACCGTGGCTTTCGCAAGCATATCTGCACCCATGAGGAAGATGCCAGTGCCATCTGCTCAGGTAGGGCTCTTGTTACTTCCAACTGTTTTCACAAGATGCTTGTTTAAGAAGATTAGAAGTAATTTATTGTGGAGTTCTTGGTGTTCTCTGAGCTTGATTGTTTACTGGCAGATGTTTCATTACCCAACTAGATAACATCATTGGTGTGAGTAAGTGTGGAGTTTACTTTCTGCTTGTATAAAGTAATTGCCCTGCCATTTTAGGTAGGATTGTGGTTTTAATAAACTGTGGTTTTCAGTTTTATTGTATTAAATAATTATTAAATGTGAAAATCAATATTATGATCAAAACCTATCCATAAAACGGGGAGCGAGTACAAAGCACATTTAGTTATATTTTTGATCTAGAAAATTGCCCAACTAACAATAACGCAACACAATTCTCATCATTACCTGAATCCCACCCTGAAAAACTGAGAGTATTGCATGAAGCAATAAGATCTTTCATCATATTTCTTTAAAACCAACTTCTGTTCCAGGTCCAACTGTTTAGACACAGGAAACATTTTCCATATCCTACATAAATAACAACTGTATGTCAGTGCTTGATACTACAGATATTTTTACACTTTCTTTACAGAAGTTCAAATGTTTGCTTCTTCACATAGCTGGCTATAAAAGGTGAATTGATTATCACACAGAGATTCCCTCTAAGCAGTCTTATTTAGAGTAGCTGTTTCAATTGCTGTTTCAATCTGTTTCAAGGATACATCAGTATTTGAAAAACAAAGACAAATATTTAAGTTACAACAAAAGCTTGTTGGGGACAAAAGGAGTCTTTCCACTATTAGCTTTCATATAGGGACTTTCCTGGTATCTAATTTAATGGGGAAGTTCACCTCTTCCTCTGTCCTCACCTTGAAACTTAACTAATAAATAACTGATTAAATCCTCTTTCAAAGTTGAGCTTTCTACTAAGTATGGCTTAATGTAAAGAGTTGAATACAAGCTTACCCCCTCAAGCACCCATTACTGTTTCCAAGAAAAATCTGCAGGACTGCCTCTCCTTGAGGTATCTACCCATCTCACCAGATGCTTCAAGGCTTGCTCCAAGTTCCTTCCCTTAAGTACAGTCACCTTGTGGTCCTCAAAAGCATGCCTTGCTCATATGAAATGCCTCCCCCTGGAGACCTTTTTAATTTTCATTTAAGACTTGGCTCTTCCCCCGTGTGCTGGAATGAGGAGAAATCAAAGTGTTTTTTCTTCTGGGATGGGGGGGGGGGGATGGCGGTATGATTTTTGTTTTAGTTGTATATATAGCTTTTATGTTGGGTATTACCCACTTAAGCCATAGTGATTAAGGCATCAGGCTAGAAACCATGAATTCTAGCCCCACCTTAGGTACAAATCACCTGGGCCAGTTACTTTTTCTCAGCCATGGGCAATGGCAAATCATATCTGAAAACTTTGCCAAGAAAACTCCAGGAATTTGTCCAGGCAGACTCTCAGAATCAGATATGATTGAACAGAAAAAGAAAAAAAAACCCTGGTTTTAAGATGTGGAAGCTGTACAAATGTTTTAAATAAATCAATATATGCAGAGCTGAGTTTTATAACTTTATGTGCCTTCTGGAGCAATGGAACCTATGTTTCTTCCCACTTGTCTCTACACAGAACAACACTTCCATCTTTTTACTGCCATTCCTGCCCACACACCTTTCAAAAAAGTTAAAATGGAGGCAGTAGCAACCAAAAGTCCACTTGTGTTACCTACACCTAATGAGGGTGAGTACATTTATAAGATTCACACTTCCATTGTTTGCACAGAAATTGTCAACCTACAAAATAGGATAAAAGGTCACTGGGGAGGTAGGAAAATCCTGCATCCATTTTATACAACTGATTTTGATCTGAGTCATTTAACTTAAAATAATCTGTAAATTTAACATTTTGGGACAGGTAAGAAGAAGTGATAGTACCATACCTCATGTTTTAAAAGAATGTTGTACAAAAAAAAATTAAAATATCAGATGTGGAGAAAAAGTACTCAAAATTTATATGTAGACTTCAAGCTTGAAGTAAAAAAGATTCAAGCTTGATGAAAGGGAGACATTACCTTTACTTTTAGAACTTCATATGTGGCAAACTATCTTCATATATACTTTGGACTCTTCCAGTGTCTGCCTTAAATTCCTTTTTCTTTTTGTCCAGAAAACCATGCCCTAAGACTTGTGGGTGGCAAAAATCAGTGTTCTGGCCGGCTAGAGGTATTTCATGAAGGGCAGTGGGGGACAGTGTGTGATGACATGTGGGACCTTCTGGATGTTACCGTCATATGCCGAGAGCTGGACTGTGGGGAGGCTCTGGCAGCACCAGGTGGTGCTTTCTTTGGTGAGGGGAACAGTGTCATCTGGCTGGATGATGTGCAATGTCAAGGAGAAGAGTCAAAGTTGGCAGACTGCTACACCAGTCCCTGGGGGACAAACAACTGCCGACACAGTGAAGATGCTGGGGCTGTGTGTTCAGGTGAGAATGACAAGGCACGTATAACAATTACTTACACTTCCCAGGACATATTGAAAACTAGCTTGGAGGGGAGCACCATAGGACAAAGAACTAGGAATTTCTAACATTGCCATTTACACTCTGGCACGCTCCAGAGATGTTGGGACAGCAATTCCCAAAATCCTCGCACAGTCATGGTTAAAGAGACTATGATGGTGTTTAATTCAGAGAGGTGTGTTCTAATACATGTGAAGGATAAGAAATAGAGGAAGATTGTTTAGCATTTTAGAAAATTTTTCCAAGGATTATTTTGGGGAAAATCCATTATATCAAGCTAATAAAATTTTCTAGTTCAAGTTGCTACCTGTATATTCAGCTCTTACAAAGGCAATACATTTATATAAGACTATATATTCCACATGAATTGTGGAATTACTACTGTGGCAAACGCTCTGTCACTTATTGACATTTTTTCCCAACAGGTGCGATGTCCCTTGCCATGATAGAAGAGCATACAGCTATGCTTACAAAGACTGTAGCTCCTCAGAAATCCTGGTCTGTGACACAAAATCAAATTCCACATCCTAGTCAGTTTACAAGAAACCAGGAAGAAACTTTGACTAATCAAGAACTCATAGAGGATATTCCCAAAGGAGGTCTTTCTGAAAATGGTGAGTAGGAAGGAGAGATAGATGACCACTGCCTTCATGAAAACCCAGATCAGCCTTCTCCAATCTAATGATATGTAGAAACATATTGGCTTTGTTTACACTATTTGGAAAGTCTTCAAAGTTAAAGTCTCAGCCTATTGGAAAACACTAGGTTAGGAAAGGTTGCAGTAAATATCCAGGAGCAATTTTTGTTATATACGTGTTAGTAACTGAAAGCAAAAGAGGAGAGAAAGTGGCTTAAATATTATAATATAATGTATTTGGCATCCTTCTTTACATCCCAAGAGAAAGAAAAAGCATGTTTAAATTCTGTCAGATGGGGAGGTAGAGACATTAAACAGAGATAAACCCATTCCCCCCTTCCTCCTCACCACAAATTTCCACAACATTAACATAAAGTTTGTGCAATCATGCCAGGTAACTACTTGCTTTAGCCAGTCAATTTAGGGTAAGAGGTGCCCTATCTGCCCAAAATAGTACATTGAAGTAATAAGTAGTGCTCAGTGACAATAGCTTTGTAACATGGGGAAATATTATTTTAGTCCATTTAGTGAACTATTGGCTTATCTGGAAAAGCAATGAATTATTATTCACATTTAAAATGAAATTCCACCAGAATTATACTGTTGAAACATATTGGCCAGTCCTGCCATGCTGTTGATATTCTAGGTAAGTATTTATAATTAAGGAAAATTAGATAAAAAGAAAACAGAATGTGCCCTCTCTGTTCCTCCAATAATTCAAGCCCAAGTCCTCATGAATACCATACATTTTGCACTGTCTTTCCAATTTTGTTTGCATCCCTGTCTACATCTGTCTCTCATTGGTGAAAAGAGGCTATCAATTTTCTTAGAAAATTTTAATTTTTTTAATTATCCCATGGGAAACAGGAAACAGATCATGTATGGAAGAGCCTGCATATCTGTATGGGAAAACCAGTGATGGCCCTATCATGTCACATTTAGTTTGGTCCTTAAATACTCACAAAGTGTTCACTCAACTACTCCAGAAAACATGGATTAAAATAGATTGGTACTTGATTTTCATAGAATGGCTCCAACCAAATATGCTTGTATATCTAAAGAACAGAGACCACTAATTAGAGATATGAAGTAAAGATGTGGATATGTTTCTTCATTATGTTTTATCCACTAGGAGTCAGAACAGGGGAAGTGGAAATAACTTATATCCAAAGCATGATAAATAAAGCACTGCATATATTTCATTTTATCCAAATTTCTACCTATCTTCCCTTCCCCAATCAAGGCAGCATCTTTTCCCCATTGCTTCAAATGCTACATATTTTTTCTGATGTAAATAAATACACTAGTGGGAAATCCTATTCCTCAAGACAACAGTTGTGATGGAAGATGTTTAATTCTGTTTAACCATTTTCTACTATTTGTATCTAAGGCCAGCAGCAGCTGCGACTTGTAGATGGCCCTGAATCCTGTGCTGGACGGGTAGAGGTATTGTACAAAGGCCAGTGGGGCACAGTGTGTGATGATGGCTGGGATTTGGTGGATGCAGCTGTTGTGTGCCATGAGTTGGGCTGTGGAGCTCCACTTCTCAGTCCAGGCAATGCTCGGTATGGACCAGGATCTGGACCTATCTGGTTGGATGATGTCAACTGTACTGGGAGAGAGTTTATTATAAAGCACTGTCATTCTAAGCCTTGGGGGAAGCATAACTG
Organism: Protobothrops mucrosquamatus; assembly: GCF_001527695.2. Lineage (NCBI taxonomy): Eukaryota > Metazoa > Chordata > Lepidosauria > Squamata > Viperidae > Protobothrops > Protobothrops mucrosquamatus. The sequence goes on from NW_015386524.1 coordinate 735,157, forward strand.
CAACCATCATGAAGATGCTTCTGTCATCTGCACAGGTGAGGAACTTTCCTATTTCTATTCAGGCATGTTTAATGAGAACATCTGCCTGGCTTCTGAGAATGGCCAGAAATAATTAGTGTTATGGAGAAAGAACAGTGGTAAATCTATGATACTAGTAAACATTTTCTGATTTTAGGGAAGTGGAAACCTCTGTTGTTTCAAAAACCAACTGGTAGTTCAAAGGCAACTGAACTACCAATCTCTATCACATCCAAGCCAGTATCTCCAAACAATTTAGAGCTGCAAAATGTGATGGATGTAGCAGAGATTACCACAAATATTCAGGAATTTCCAGATAAGTCAAATATAAAGTCTCTCAATCAATGGTACACTGAGGATCCTTTTTTAAAAACACCAAGTGTGAAAATTGAACTGGAAAAGGAGACAAAGCCAATAAATCCTTCAGGTATTGTTGAAGCAACACTTAGTCCAAAAATATTGCAGCACTTGGAGGAAAAAAATCCATACAGCTTCCCCAAAACAAGCTTCCCCACACACAAATGGAAAAAAGTATCTATTTCTTCCTCAGAAAAATTTCAGCCATCCTCCATCACATGGTATACAGAATCTAAAAGAGAAATAAAGTCAACAACTCCTGGATTCATAGATAAAATAATGTATAATTCAGAGAACCCACAGCAGGAGATGGAATCAGCCAGTTCTTCAAAGATCATGTTGTCATTTCAAAAATTGAGGGAAATGCCCATTTCACCAGCCATAGAATTTAAATCCTTATCCGTGTGGGATATTAAATCAGACAGAGAAATTGAATTAGAAAGGCCATCAGGAGCAGAACCACCTCCATTTGCACAATCCTTTAACTCTGGTCTTGAGAGAGTGCATCCCATCTATTGGGATAGCAATGCTGAAGTGTCTCCAGCCACAAAGAACACAGAATTCAATGATGTCTTCCTTGAAAATCAGGATATCACCACTGCCACATGGATTCAGGCACCTAAGAAAGTCATAAGTGCATCTGATTATGGGAGAAATGAATTGTTTGAATTCTCAAAGAACTTGGAAGTCACAAAAGAGATGGAACTGCCAATAACCACAAAGAATTTGCAACCTGAGAAGCACATGGAAACAACCACCCCCAAAGTCATAGATTCTGAAGAGAAATCAAATAAAGAAAAACAGGAAGAATCAAATACAGTTCCCCATCCAGTAGAGCCTACAGGTGAGTAACAATCCCAAAGCAAGGCCTAAGATTGGATGTGCCATGCATAATGAATCTTTGTCTGGTTCCCTTTTAGCATTGGTAATTCTTATTTTTTGTCTTTCTTGCTACCAGAAAGGAAAGGCATATAGTTAGATTGGGAGGCACGTAATTAGGTTGGAGAAAGGGAGCAGTAATGGCTCACTGGCTCTTTCCTTTTTTTCCTGGACAAAATTCCAGGAAAAAATAGTAGCAGGCATTTGAATTGTGGCAGCTCTTCTTTCCATTTGCTTAATTTTATCTTCCTGAAGGAAAAGTCAGTCAGTCAGTCATCTGTCTGTCTGTCTGTCTGTCTGTCTGTCTGTCTGTCTGTCTGTCTGTCTGTCTGTCTGTCTGTCTATCTATCTATCTATCTATCTATCTATCTATCTATCTATCTATCTATCTATCTATCTATCTATCTATCTATCTATCTATCTATCTAATATGCCACCATCTCACTGACCAGTGATTCAGTGTGGCTAAGGAAAGACTAAGAAAAAAAGAACTCAAAATGTAATAGCAGTAGCTAATCTTGTCTCAGTTACTATTACCTCAACAACTCAATGATTGAGGTCACAATTCACTATGAATTGTAATATGATTTGTTTGGTTTTGATTTATTGTTATGTAAATGGTGTAGCACATTTATAATCTCCCCTCCCTACATATAGATATGTTCACATGAATTCATATATACAGGTTGTACCTAACTCAGGGCCCATAGAATTATAGATAATTGAAAGGAAACCATCACAAGAGAATCTGTAAACATGAGAGAAAATGTTATTTATTTAGGAATGTACAAAGGTCATAAAAAGGTTATCAAATGAATAAGGAAGAATTTAGAAGAAATAGAAGAGATAGATGATAAATAGACAGAGAGACAGAAAGACAAACAGACATAGACAGTGAGACAGTAAGAAAGATATGCTTTTGAGTCAGTTTTGTCTCCTGGCAATTACCTGGACAATACCCTGCAGTTTTATTGGCAATATTTTTAAAAGTGGTTTACCATTGACTATCTATCTGGTAGATATCCCAAAGTCATTCAGCTGACTTTATGCCTAAGGCAGGGTTAGAATTAATGGCTTCTCAGTCTTAACCCAATTCCTTTAACCACTAAATCACACTGGCTCTCATAAACCCAGAAACTTGTAGCTTATTAAGAAATCATAGTTAAACCATAGGTAAATACATGACTTAGAACCACTTATGAACGTATCCTGTTTTTCCCCTTTCAAAGTAAAAAGTACAAGACTGCTGTTGCAGCTATTTCTTGTTCTCTTTAGAGAAAGAATTGAGCTAATGATTGCAAAGAAATCTGTAGAAAACTCCAGCAAAACATATTGGAATTTTTGTCTATGTGCTTTTTGCAAGATTCTGAAATCTCATTTTTTTCCTCATTTTATATTCCTATAAAATGTTCCAGCTGCACCAGAATCTACCTTTACTTCCAATGATGTTTTCAATTTAAGTCAACTGCACCCAAGTCCAGGAACTATGAGTGGGCAATTGGAGGACAATTTATTCAACTCAGAAGGTAAATTATGAAAAATATGTAAGTACTGAAGATAAATCTTCACTCTTAGGCTAGGGAAAGGCTCTTTTTTAAAGATCATCTCTATTTCTGCATAGCAGACTCCCTTATCCTGATGCCTTCAATATGTACAGTATTGGGAGATCATAGAAATCCCTATCAACATTGTGGGAGTTGCAAACCCACAAACCCATACATGCTCTTGTAGAACATACGTGTTGGGATATTTAGTTCCCATAATTTCAGTCAACGTATGCAATGTATATAGAAAGTACCATGCTAGGAAGGATTGTTCTCTTAGCTACTAATGGGATATGTTGGGATATTGGAAAGTTGTTGTTTCTTTTCTCTACCATACTAGGCCTGACCGAAACATCAAGTCCATATGTCTCATCTGCCAAACCTGTCACCTATTATGAACACTGTGAATCATTCCCAAACTGTCTTGTAAAACAAGAACAAAGTAAACCAGATCAAAGATGCTGTTCATCACAAGTCCTGAGGAACTTGGTCCATACAATGAAAGGTCTCCATGGAGAACTAGCTTCTGTCTCTGTTGCCATTAAGAATCAAGGTTCCCAAATGGAGGCTGTAGCTCATAATCTGGCTGAGTTGTCAGCTTCTATACGTCTTCTAGTTGGAATATTGCCATCTCTGGTACAGCCTGTCTCATCCCAATCCTTCTTATCGCCATCTGGGCAAGATAAAAATCAACTGCAAAATCAACTACCCCTGAAGTGAAAAATGTATGAATTTTTGTAATGCAAGATATTGTTCTTCATGCCACCAAGATACAGAGAGACAAAAAATCTATCTAGTGAAACTGTGCCATAAGATGGCTAAGATCAACATGTGCAAATTTTACAGTACTAAGTATGTCATAATCAGAAATTGTCATAATTCCTATGTCAGAAATACAAAATCAAATGTAACTGAATATTAGAGTGCACTAAGAGAAATTGCCAGATGAATTTTTAAGTAATTGTACTGAATGATCCATTTATTATATGATTCATTGATTAAAACTGGATTTTAAATAGGGTTGCCAGGTGTCCACTATTTGAGTGGACAGTCCGCTTTTTCACATTATGTTCACTATTTTTTTTCACAAAATAGTGGACATTTTTTTATTCAAAAGCTTTATGATGAAATGGTACATAATCTAAAGCTGTACAGTCTACTTTTTTTACTACTTAACCCCCCCACTTGTCCGCTATTTTTTGGAAGCAGACCTGGCAACCCTAATTTTAAATGGCATAGATGATTTGAACCTGGATGCTCCCCATTCATCTTCTATGTAGATTGGCAATTATTATCTGCATAAAATAGCTGTACTTTGTGTAATTTATTTCTGTGCTTTTTGTAAACATCCATAATGGGGTAGAATGAGAAAAGTCAAGAGCCAAGAAATATTCCTATTTCTTGTCTATAAACAAATTCATGAAACTTTATCATTTCACTCATTACGTCAGTAAAAGTTCATTAAAGGTTACCAGAGATAACAACATATCTATTTTAACCTTAATCAAATAAACCAATTTTATACTCCTTCCTTTTACTACTAACAATCTTAACTTAGACTTTTGGGGAAGAAATGGCAAAGTGAAAATAACTATATGAAATATTGGGTTTCATAATTGCTCTCTGGACAAGGACAGGACTTGAGATCACTTACATATGGACAACAAATAGCTTCTCCCAGTGAGGAGACCTGAAGACTCTTCTGGATTTAAAGCTCTGGGAGACAAGAGAATAATCATCATGCTCAAACTGTGATTGTCATTCTAATCATTTTCAGAAATTGATTGTTAATTACTTTTCAGCTATTAGAAACCTTTGGACTAACCTTTGGATTAATGTTTTATAACAGTGGGTGAGTTTCCTTTAGTCATTAGTAAAGAAGTTTTAAATACAAGTTTAAGAACTTAATTTTTTTCCTTGAAATAAACAGCAAAAGGCTGATTGGATTTTAGAAAGTTACAAATGAACTAAGCATCCAGATAAATTTGAAATAAGACTTTGGAATTAATTATAAAAATTCATCCTTTTGTTTTGAAAATATTTTAAAAATATATAAAATAAGACTTTAAAAATTGGACATAAGAAAAAACTAGAAAGAACTAAAGATTGCAATTAAAGGAGAAGAACAAACTTAACTTACTAAAGCAGAATGAAGCAAAATATTTTAACATTGGAAATACTGAAGGATATTTTTGAACAATGGACCCAGAGATTAATTTTAAGAGTGACTATCTCTATAAATAGATTGTGTTTAAAAGATGTTACTTCACTTCAATTAAAAAAAATGAAAAAGAAAATGAAGGAAGAGGAACAAGTGTTACCTGACATGACATCATGTGATGTCTTTATTTGTTACTTGTAAATTCCTTTTAATTATTAAGAGAATGACCTGGATAATTTTTCTATATTGAATTTACAAAGGAGACTTGTTAAAGCTTGCAAGAATTCTGTGAGAAGGGACAAAGAAAAAAATAAAAGAAATCAAGGATATTTTTTGAACATTTTATTTCTAGTCTTTCATAAACTTTGCATTAATTTATCCTCCAACTACAAAAACAGAATGAGAATCCAAACATTTTAGTCATTGCAAGCTATGTATTATACATACGTGTCAATGTTTCCACAGAGTATCTGACAACAATGGTTTTCTAATTTGCTTTAACTAGTAAATATGTTCCCACACAAGAAAAGTTACTTTTGTTAAAATTAATTATTAATCTTTTTTCTTCCTTAAGGTGGAGCTTTATTTATTTAACGTGATGGACTCTTACATCATATCAGTAAAAAATTAGTTTTTACCAATTTGCTTACAATTTAACTGCAAATGACAGGTAGATATGGCCATTAAGAGTAGTCAAATTGTCATCTAGTCTAATAGCCATTATTCTCCAAAGACTCTTTGTTCCTTCTTTTTGTGACACTTTAAAAAGCACTAATAAAGATGCCACCTTGATTTTCACCTATTTATGTTGCCATATTTCGTACTGATCAATATAACTATGCACACCATTCCGTGAAAACTGAAAAATAACCTTCTCTGCTATGATGGTTCTATTTCTTTTTAAATGCTAACTCGGTATGACTTCTATTTTTCATCTTGTTTGGGGATGGAAAAACAGCCATGGGCCAGTATATACCCTCCAAACCCACCTCACTGACCCCACACTAAGGACTCAGCCAGCTGCATTATATTTAGCACAGTGATTAGAGAATGGGAAGCTTGTCAGGTGCAGCTGCTGCTAAGAGATGTGGGGAGATGAGGCGCTAATACACCCCAACGTGAGTTGGGAGTGGCTGCCCGGGGCTGTGACAGGCTCGGCTAAGAACAGAGCTGCCATTCAACAGGCTCAGGATCCTACTGGGGCCTTCCACCTGACCTTATTATATAAGAGCTCATTAATAACTAATCCCACCACCTGTCCCAGGCTCCAGAAGACCAAGGCACATTTTGTGGCACAAGGTTGTATGGCATGGTACACCGCAAGGGAATTCGTGGCTTAGGGATTTAATATCACAAGGTCCTATCACATCTCACTTCCAGTGTGATTCCTGCTGGGCCCCCAATTCCAGTGAAATGTCACTGCTACTTTTTTAGAAAGTATAAAGATTGTATTTATATTTCCTAAAACAATATGTCAGAATACTGTAACTAGATTAAGAGACTGGAGAGAATAAATGTTTATACGGTAATCATACCTGGAGTTTTGAAAACAGCAACAGATACTCAGAGTTGATGCTCGCTCCTCGTTGCTCTGGACATTGACATCAAGCTTTACTTGGCCCCTATTTTTAAAATACCCTCCATGGCAACCCCATTTATATATTTTTTTCTTTAGTGACTTGGCTGTCTTTTACTGTTTCTTAGTTTGCCTTGTTTCCCCTCCTCTATTTTTACTCAACCTTTCTACCAAGTCAATTTTTAAGGCCCACATCACATCATTTCTTTTGTTGTTACACAAGTTTATTACACTGGATATTTCTTTCTCCTTTTTTGTAACTAACTTCTCTAGCCCTAGATTTCTGTTTTGTCTTACTTGATTTTTACTGTATATAAGTGGTTCCCAAACCTGAGTAAATTATCCAAAGTTAGGTAAAAATGGATGTCCTTTGGTAAATAACAATTGAACTCATTACCCATCACAATTAGCAACATTTAAATTGACTTAAAGATTGCCATGTGTACTAAAATGTATTTGAAAATTTCCCAAAGTATTTCTATTAAGAGCTAAAATTGATGAAATTACCAATGGTAATTTGTTGAAATGACATAAAGATAATTCGATGTTATTGTTTTTATAATACAGTTACCATTCATTTAGTGACCATTTGAAATTACAATGGTGTTTAAGATAGGGGAAAAACAACCAAGCCTTGAAGTTCTATCTGACTTTCTAAAAATCGGTTTTAGATGATGAGGAAAAGGTTTGGGAAGCACTGCTGTATATTCACCTATCCTTCCTTGTCTAATGATCTGCAAAAGAGAATAAGAATATTGTTTTCAAAGCAAAAATCTTGTTTTTGGAGCTGAAGTTGTCAGAAGCAGGGGAATTGCAGGACCATATTTATGAGCATATGAAAAAATTAAGAAATAATAATGTTCTTTTCTCATACACAAATTAGGTAAAATGGCATCCAAGACAGAATACAGGTAGCATTGATTTGATTTACAATTTACAATTATAATTGAACCAAAACTTTTCATTGCTAATTAAGGCAGTTGTTAAGTGAGTTTTCTCCATTTTTATGATCTTTTTTGTCACAGTCATGGCAACTATTAAGTGAATCATGTGGTTGTTAAGTGAATCTATCTTCCCCAACTGACTTCGTTTGTTGGAAGTCAGGTGGGAAGGTTACAGATCGTGATTACATGACTCCGGAACAGTGCAACTGTCATAAATAGATGCCAGTTGCCAAGCCCTTAAATTTTGATCACACGACCATGAGCTTGCTGCAACAGTGTAAGTGTGAAAACTAGTCATAAGTTGCTTTTTTCAGTGCCATTGTAACTTCAAATGGTCACTAAATGAATGGTTGTAAGTCAAGGACCACTTGTCCAACATTTTGCATTCATGGTTTAGATTTAGCTGAGGATACTAAGCTTTATAATTTAACATACTTGGAAAACTCCCACCTATTTAAGAGCTGATTTAGATGATCAGTTCTTTGAGAGCAGGGAACAACTCATTTTTGTCCTATACAGGCAATTGGAAGAGTAGTTGATCATCTAGTGCATTTCACTGCTCAGTCGGCATATGCCATGCAGAAAAAAATTAGAACATCTCTGACAGAAGTATATTCAGTTTTTGCTGAAATACTTTAAGAACAATATACAATTGTTAGATATATACGCAATGGTGCTGCTGATGCTCATGATCTACTTGGCATCAAACCCTAACACTTCTCATTTTAGAAATTAGGTCCTGTTGAGGAGTGTATTGGGAAGTTACTAAGCAGTTATCAAGTGTTTCTTGCCCTGCAAGAGCAAAACACGTATCAGGAGCCAGTAACACGTCAGCAACGGCATGATTTCAGAAAAGACACATGCAGTCCCCTACATATTCCATCCCGCAGGCCATTTTTAGGGCGAATTGTACCAGCCATGATAAAAGCACTTAAAGGCTATGTTCCAATTCTTACATGACATGAGTTCAAAGCAGCAGTTGGTACAAAGAGTAAGAAAGAAGATGCCAATCCAATAAAACAAGTACAGCTGGAAAGTATGAATGGCTTGCCCTTTGTATTCCCAGGAGTAGTCCCCAAGCAACAGCTGCTTGGGCCTACTTCTGGGGTAATATGGAATGTCCTTCTGTCATCAGACTATGGCCACACAGGGGCTATTTACAGCATAACACATCTATTTATACAGCAATCCATACACTCACACACACACACACACCCTTGCTCCATGCTGCCCCTTGGCTGCTACGTTCCTTCTCGCAGTTCTTGTGAATATTTCTATCTTGTCCAGAGATAAGCGTCCAGTGAGAATGGGACATCAACTCTGTCTTCAACAAAACTATGGCCATAGAAGGGAAAGTGTCACTATGCAGGCCTTACCGAGAATAGAGAGCTGGGTGAATTGGCAGTATACTACTTATCAACCAGTCATCAATACTTCTAGAATAAAAAGAAATGAATAGCTAACCTGAGCATTTTAGAACCCAATCAAGATGGGAGTGTGGCTATTCTCATACTAAGGAAACATTAAAACATTTCATGAATTAACTCTGTTAATTAAATTAAAATACAAAAGTATCCCTTGTTGAAATCCATGTTCCTATTAGAAATCCTAGGAACTGAGCTTTTCATCATCTCTTCAACAGCACTCTTTTTTGGGGAATGATCAAAGACATGAATCCTGAACATCTGCTCAAATGGGTTGACACCATGTTCTACTTTCTCAAACCTGAAATAGACAGGTTTTGGGGGTTGTACTTCAAAAACTGCAGGTTTCAAAGTTATTTACCCCTGTTTTAACTAGATTAATTTTCAAGAAATCCTTGCTTTGGGCACCATCCAAATATAAGAATCCATATGCCACTTTTTTTTCAATCTTAGACAAATATTTGCAAAAAGGAGGGAATAGTGACCTATTTTATATGGCTTGTGATTTGTCAATGGCAGTATTTTTCTCTGCAAGCGAAAGAAAAGCCTACAATTATATTATTATAGTAACACTGTATAGTAATAAGTAAGAATTATATACTTAAAGTGTCCTGTAAAGTTGGATAAATTATTTATTTTTCTCATTTTATGTCATTAGAATGGAAAGAGCAGAACATTCTGAGTTTTGAATCCAATATGCTTATCTAGGTTCATATCCTGGAATGGATTATGACATCTAAGTGGTTAATTTTGGAGTAGATCAGACTTCATTTTCTTTAGCTTCTTGTAGTATGGCCTGTAGCATTTCAAAGCAACACTTAAACACTCCCTTTTAGAGGTCTCAAGCCTATCAGTAAGTCATGCATTAATAACTTGCCAAAGTATTCTAAAGATGAGTAAACCAGTAGGTGAGGCCAAGATTAAAGCCACTGTTCTCTTCTATCATAACTTTCCCATCTGAGCACTGACACTTAGATACATATTCTTAGGAATGCAAGCTTTTGACCTATGGTGCAATCATAGAAGTAAGTATGCAGAATGCTTTGGCTCCGTGCCTGATCTGTTACAGATTCATTTTCCTCCCGTTCTCCAACTATCAATCTCATAAAGAGTAAACAAATTTATCAGGCGACCAGTGGCAAGCAGCTGCCTGGAGGTCTTTGAGGGTGAATGGCTTCATGCCTGACCTTTCCTTCTGCCAAATCCAGGTACTGCTAATGTTGTGTCATGTATTAATTACTTTCTGTATGAAGCCAACAAGATTAGACTATTTTTCTGTTGCAACTGATTCCTCACAATATAAAAAAAACCTTAGCATAGAGGCAGAAGAGATGGCTTCAAGATGCAGCATGATTTCAGATAAAAAAAGTGTTATTCCTATCTTGTTAAAGGATATTGTTAACCAGGAATTAGACTATTGCACAAACTTAACCCAGTGCACTATAATCAGCCAAAATAAAATCCCAAACAGAGTTTTCAGGAACTCACTGGAAAGGGCTAGCAAAATAGAATGTCATTTTATTGGGTATTTGATTATGTTGCAAGTTTGGATGCAAGACAACCAATCCCATGTCATTTGGCATCTAAAGCTAAAAATCCCTTTAGTTTTGTTCCACCTCAGTGGCAGTAAAATAATCCATATCTTTGGCATAAGAACCCTTTTAGACAGCTCTTGTTCATATTAATCAGGCTGGCCCTATATGTAATTACATTTTACAGAATGCTGCCATTCCAAACTCGTAGTAGAATATTTCAATGTAAAAGTCACGAAATCCACAATAAATTTTAAAAGGTCTGACATATTGATGCGACTGCTAAACTATAAGGAAATCCTTATCCTCATTTGATAGAAAGCTCTTATACAGCCTGGCATTTTTGAAGTTGCTTCTCTGTAAGAATACATCATATATGGCTAACCAGTTATTTTACAATAATTTGCACACCAGGGGAAAATCTGCTTTATATGTTTATTTATTTATATGAATAACATAAAATAATGTATTATATTATATGGCATCGTTCTCAATCATTGAGTCATGATGGTACAGTGGTTAGAATGCAGTACTGCAGGCTACTTCTGCTGACTGCTGGCTGCTTGCAGTTCGGCAGTTTGATTCTTACTGGCTCAAAGCTGACTCAGCCTTCCATCCTTCCAAGGTCAGTAAAAAGAGGACCCAGATTGTTGGGGGCAATATGCTGACTCTCTAAACTGTTTAGAGAGGGCTGTATAGCACTGTGAAGTAGTATATAAGTACTATTGCTAATCATATCTTTGTTTTTAACTGATTTTATATGTTGCAAGAGGGGAAGAATCCAAATGAAAAAGTGGTTGAAAATACCGAATTAGAATTAACAGACAGAACCAAGAATCCGATGGAATTTTATATTTGACATTGGGCAAATCTCAGTAGTCCACTGCCATTTTGAAAATAGATATGTTTTTATATATGGTTGGTCAATTAGTTAATATATTGTTGATTATTTAGATACTTATTCATTGCTTGCTTCTTTAATGACTTTGTGACATTAAATTGTACTGAAGAGGAGGCATGCCTTAGCATTAGTGGCAATTTGTTCAATGTGTTGGGACTGCCAATGAAAAAGGAGAAGTAACTGCTGCTATCAAATGGACTGCAATGGGATCTTCAACATGAACTATGCAATGGTCTTAGAATATGGGGCTCTTACTATACAGGCATAGCTAGTCTTGAAAGTATCCTGGACCTACTGTCCATACATTTGTTTAACCTGTATATATACAAGATGTATACTGAACAAACTGCAGCTTTTCTAACATTTCTCCAATACTATGAAAAGAATAGGGATGTGTTATTCTTGCACTGGATACCAGCCAAAGTTTATCACCTTTTCTAACTATTCATGCAAGTATCTTTAGGGTTCTTGCTATGCAGGTAGGGAGTATTTGCTCTATAGCAAGCATTAGACTTTTTAATATAATTTTGTATAAATTTATATGCTGCCTATCTCCCTGATAAGGCACATTCTCTACACATTCTTATTTAGCTCTTATTATACTCATTGGTTTTCCAATATATATAAAGAGATGTATATAACAGTTTTATTATTGGATATTTTACTGTGTTTGGCCTTATGGCTATAATAAACAATTTGAATTTGTATTGAATTTAACATTAGACTCCATTCAATAATATTCTTCTGGCAGGACATACTCTTTGTGTGCTGCCAAAGAACTTTTGACAGGGCACAATCTCCAGAAATAGAGCCCAGAAAATCTCCATTCCTCACAAGCCCAGATGTGAACAGAAAATGGGGTACAGTATGAGGAATGTATTTATTTTACAGCATTGGTCAGAGAGAATTCTTGCATGGATTGTAAGTGAGGATTTGAAGGGGCATACAGTAAGAAGAAAAACTGCACTGGAAACCTGCACTTTTCATCCATGACTTCTATATGTTAGATATGCAACATGACATCTGGATTGCATTGGGTAATAGGATGTCCACAAGATAATTGGGCATTAATAGAACAATAGATATGATGATGGAGACAAAATGTGCTTTGAGTCCTAGGTTCTGATCGAGAACGTTCTTGATTATCAGATTTGTTTTCATTGCTGAACTTGCCAATCAAAAATTGTAAAATCTGGATAATAATACATTATAATTATTTCATAACTGTGAAACTTAATATATCCTCACTCTTATTTAATTGTTTAAAATACTATATATTGAGATTGCAATTAGTCCAGAAAGTTTTGATTCCATATTGTATTTGGACATGATAAAAACAATAACCAAAGCTAGATAGTTGATTGAGTTCAAGAGCTACTACACTGAAAGAGGTGAAGGCATGTGAGTGTATTTAAGTGTGTCTATACACTGATTCTGCACAGTTCACCTGCGTTGTCTCATCACAGCCTAAGCATGGGTGTGTGGCTGGAATCTATGTCTGAAAATTCAGTCCCTTTGCCAACTTACCCTAGTGCTGGAGGAAACAGTTACATAAACATAACTGTCAGCATCTCAACATAGCCCTGTTCTCAGAGCAGATTAACTGTTCCAGGCACAGCACTCTGTCCCCTCCAGGAGGTGCTCTTCCTAAGGCACAAAAAACCCATACTTCCTGGACATAGCCTCAGCTTCATCATGAAACAAAATTCAACTTGTATTTTACAAATCAGTCTCCAATCTCATAAAATGTTCTAGTTACATGCAGATGAACAAAAGTTCATTTTCTCCTTCAGTCTTTTCTACTCTAATGTAAGCTGGGGACTTACACTCTTGGGAGTCAATGAGTGTTGCCTGTGTCTCATATATGAGTTTAAATACACAACTTTGGTCTTAATCCAAGTCACTATTGTTTCCTATACTGAAAGGACAGCACAGCGCAAGCACTGAAAACTCATTGCATGAAAATCTTGCATTCTTTTAAAGAAAGAAATAGACTTTATGGCTATAATAACATTGGAGCTTGAAAAGCAGAAGCCCAAACTAGTCATAGCCACAAAATCTGAATCATAATATTATCATAGCAGAAATCATATGCAAGGCCACAAATCACAAACAGCCAAGCCAATTCTCATGCTACATGTATAGCCAATCCCATCCTTCTTCTTCTTATATATATTTTATGTTAGCTAAGTGAGCAATTTATCAAAAAATTGTTTATCTTGGCTTTAAAATAATTTTCCTTGTCCATTTATATATAAATGTATATTTATATATAAATATGATTTTGGAGAAATTCCAATAGCTAAAAGTGAAATCATATATTTGGCAAATTATGGCTGTACATCATTAATACAAGTATAGAAAACTACAGTATATAATTATACTTTTAATAAAAATATATTATACATTCCCAAGTGTATTATTGTACATTAACTTTGTTAAAATCAATTAAATATGCAGAAACATATAGAATATAAACTTTATAAATACTATTTCTTCCTCTGTCAGGTTAATCCCAAAACTGGATAGAAAGAAGTTAGGTTAAAAAGAAAGTGGTTAACTTTTTATTAGATGTGTCTACAATCAGAATAAAATTTATACCAAATTTCCCCCCAAATAAGTTGAAATTTACAGAGATTCCACCAAATTATTAGTCATATTGTCTGAGTTCTGGTCGTATTCCCTATCATACATACACATTAAAAAATGGTCATCTTTATTATTTCACCAATGGAACCTTCCCAAACATACTAAACTTGTTGGGCTATAACTTCCATCTTCCCCAGTCAAAACAACAAAAGAGATATTTGATGAAGGACATTTATAACTCTACCTGTTGAACATGCCTGTTTTATTTTTCTTGATCTTTTTTGTTTACTGGCCTGATAATTGAAATACCAATATGCAATTAATGTGAAAACCAAATATAATCTGAGGGTAATGATCTAAACAGATTTAATTTTAAAATATTAATATTTAAATATTACATTCTAATATAATTGTCAATATAGCATAGAAAAAGTTGGATCTTTGCCATTTCTTTAAAAATATATTCTAAAATCACTGTATCAAATTATGCTAATGGCTGTTTCCCCCCCCCCCCTTTTGTTACTCTATTTAAAAGCTCACTTCATGCTTTACAGTAAAGCTCAAACCAGGGTTTTATGCCAGTTGTTACAATACTTAAGTAACCATATCAAGAGAGACCTAAGTGCTGTTCCAGATGCAAAAGCCAAACAATTGCGTAGCAAGAAAATCTTCTAGCAGCTGTGGAATTTTAAAAAGCATAAATGGAACCGTTCAATGAATTTTACAAGCCTGAAATGAAATCAGTGAGATAACTAATTTATCATTACCTCATAAATGTAGCTTCACTAGCAAATAATGTCAGATATTTCATATCTTGCTCTTGCTTTGGTTTGGGAATCAAATGGTGATAAAATGGAATCTAAAGAAAGAAATGAACCCTGGTATTCTTTTTTCTTTCTTTTGTCAAAAATGAACCCGTCATGTAAAGCAGAGGAAAAGGGGCACAGAGGGCTTGGCTTTTTTTTTAAAGTTTGTTTCCTATCAAGTATTTATCACCAATAGAGATTCTGATGTTTGGTGGGTGGCCACAAGTTTTGGAAATATGATCTCTGGGGTTTTAAAGGATCACTTTAAAAAGTAGAGGCTGAGGGCCGTATGTAAACATACTTCAAATAATTTGATGTAAATGTATGTTCACAAAATGTCTTAGCTCAGATCAGCTATATTTCAATTTCTTATTTACACAACATAGATGTAATAAGAGACCTGAATTAATCTGAAAAGTTCTAAAATGCAGATTGTAAAATTGCTAATTGCTACAAAGTAGGTTGATCATGTGTATCTGCTTCTTTTAAAGTTTTTAGCAATGATTTAATCATTAAATGATATAATTGTGATGATAAACGGGGTAATTTTACTTTCAGTAGAACAATGAGGACAGGGTGAGGTAGCATTACTAGATTGGTTTTAAAAAAGAGAGAGTTTTAAAAGAACTGAATAGGACAAAAATTGGATCTGATAGCTGATTGACCTGCCATCTAAAAAGAATCAAAATTCTAGAAATTCTGTTAAAACTTTATGGTTATGAAAAAAAGTAAAAATTTTCAGTGTTTAACATCTGATTTTGAAACCTGGAAGAAATTGTTAGAAACCATTGTGCTATTTTACCAAGAGAAAGAGCCATTCAAGAGCAATTAATTAAATTAAAAAAGAATAAAGCAACAGTTTTATAAAAACATTTATATAACCCCAATACTTATCTATAAAATCTGCAAGAAATCAATAAGCAAATAATTTAGATGGGTAAAGGAAGAGATTTCATATTTATAGAAAAAAAATAACATTTAGAAGAGTTAGATTATCAAGAGTTCAAATTAGAATTATATTAGTATAGTCTTAGCAATAATAGGATAAGCAGCAAGGAAGTCCCTTCACACACCTATTTTTTTTCTTGTAAACTCAAGAATAAGGAAAAAAATGCATCTACTTCAGTTATTTGGCAAGATATGTGTGAAATAATTGTTAATTTTTATACAAAGTAGAGTTATTTGATTACAGTATTAACAACGATGTAGAATTTTCATACATAAGAGTAAAGAGAAAAAGCATCACATTTTTTTTAAAGTATCAAAGGCATGGAAAACTACATATAAAGTGGAAAACAGAAATAAATCTATTTTTCAGATCCCTAGTAGGGCAGGAATGGGGAAAGAAAGTTCAACAGGAATAAACAATGAAATCAGTAAGAAATGGAGAAAAAAAATCCTTCCCATTCATATCATTTAAGGAAGTTGGTACTGACAGTAGTCAAAAAATACAGTGATGCAAAGTGGACATTTCTCAAACAGACTCATCTTGAATCTTTATTTTATCAATGTAACCGTGTAGACAATGTATTTAACAGAGAGAAAGTAACTAACAAAGCTAAGTTAGCTTTCTAGGTACTGCCATTAGCAAAAACAGAATTGATTTAATGTTTAAAAAGAACAAAATAATTAATGGTAGGCAAGTTTCAACAGAACAGAAAAGTCCCAATGTGTATGATCACCAAGAAGAAATGAGAAGCAATAATTTAGAAAGTAAGAGTTTGACAGAATTTACTGAAGGTATCTTCATAACCTTCCTTACACTAAACACTTCATTTCACCAAGTGCTGCATTAAAAAGATTGCCTCAATGTTGCTTATTGCAACAAAAGTGTGAGAAAAGTACTAGTTATTGGGCTGACATAATGATCACCATCTCTTTAGTAATCTCATTTAATATTTACTGCCTCAAAATTTCCAAACTTTTTGCTCCTTCAAGTATTTTCTAAATATTAACCTCATTCTTTACATGAAAAAATAATTTCAGAATTATGCTAGGACATGAAATAAGTTTATTTCAAATACTGAGAACTGTGTTACATTATCACATGTAATAATCTATTTCACCTTTATATGTAATCATGCTCAGGTTTCATACAGTATGTTGGGTTTCCTTGGATTTCTGTAATCTGCAAATATTTAGTTTAGGGTGTTCAAAATACAAAATCAAAACAACAGACAAATACGGACACTCCCTTCTACTCCTGGTCCTCCTTGTTAGTGTTCCAAAGTTACTCGGGGTTGGATCTGCTTGTACATAAATGAAAGACCACCAGAGAATTCCAGGGTTTAATTGGAAAACCCCCAAAATTCCCACAATAAACAATGGCAAACCATTTCAACGTAGGGATCAGGAAATTAGCTTAACTAGGGGCTTCCTTATTTTTTTTAAAGTCTTCTTCAACTAAAAAAAAATTAATTTTTAAGTGTTGCAAATATTCCTTACTTAATTCTTTTATACTTTTTGAGGTCAGCAATTAACAAAATACTTTTGGAATTTAAATAATGTAGAGGAAGATTTTAAATCAGAATTATAATAAAAATATAACATAACAACTACAGTACAATAATAAAAATATTTATTTAAAAATAGAGAACATTGAATAATTTAAAGAAGAGTAAAATCCACTAAGTAAAAAATGCCTTAAATTTATATATACTGTGTTTCCCTGAAAATAAGACTGGGTCATAATTTTTTTTGTCTCCAAAAGAGGCATCAGGTCTTATTTTCGGGGAGTGTCTTTTCCATGGTTTCACCTCACGACGGCGACACTGACAGCCCCACCCAGCTGGCCCACTTCTGCTGCTGAAGGAAATGCCTTTGCAGCTGAGCATGGAGCTCCGAATTGACGCGGGCAGCACACTCCAGCCTGCATTTCACCATTACAGGCCTTCCAGAAAGGCCTCTGCAGCCAAGAACTTAGCAATGGATTGAATCTGTAGCTCAGTTCTTGGCTGCAGAGGCCTTTCCTGAAGGCCTTTGATGATAAAATGCAGGCCGGGGGGGGGGGGAGGCGCTGCAGAAATGGGCTGGTAAGGCGAGGCAGGTGATGATTCATGGGAGGCCTGGCTGCAAAGATAAGCAGGGGCAGTTCCACCCTCCCATCCCTGTACTAGTTTGATTTTTAGATGTGCATCTGTCCCAAAACTAGGGCTTATTTTTGAGGTAGGGCTTATATTAAGCCTATTTCCAAAAATCAAGCTAGGGCTTATTTTCAGGGTAGGTCTTACTTTCAGGGAGACACATATATGTGTGTGTGTGTGTGTGTGTGTGTGTGTGTGTGTGCGCGCGCGCGTTCCTTTTATTTTCTCTGGATTTACATTTTGTGCTAAGCTATAATGTGATTTATTTGATTTTGGCTTAGCATGATATATGAATTCTACAATTGCAGTTTATGAATAGTGATTTATACCTCAGTGTTTATGAAATATATCACTAGTTATTCAATAGCTGTGGCTTAATTTAATGTTCTGACCTAGTCAATTCTATTCCTTGTATCTCATTTCGTGGGGTATCCATAGGCATAAAAGCTTGGCTGTTGGCCCCATATTTTTCTGCATAGTAAACTCGTATACTATGTCTTGAAGTTCTTTCTCAGTTTTTCCAGATAAAGCTATGCTGTCCCACAAAGAACTCATTTGATATTTGGAGAACACTCGGATTTACTTGCCCTGTAATCACTATTTTCTTTTTCTTTTTTTTTAATTAAAAAATTTATAAAAATTACAATATAAACCCCCATACCCACCCCAAAACCCCCCTCCCTCTCCCCCACTTCCCAGAGCTGAACACAGGGTTACAAATATAATAATCATAATCTAACTAACATTAACCAACTATTTAAATAACCAAGTCCATAACGCGCTTTAACTCCCTTTTAACATAAATTTAAACAAATTAAAATTAAACACAATAATAAATTAACAACCTAATTGTTAAACAATACAATACTAATACTAAAATAATAATAATAATAATAATAATAATAATAATAATAATAATATAATATAATAATGATAATAATCTAAAATTTACTCATAAGCCAAATGGAACTTTTTAGTCCCATATTTATTCTGAATATAATCTATCCATCTTCTCCAGACCGAAGTGTATCTTTCTTGTGATTGATCCTTCAAATAAGCAGAAATCTTGGCCATTTCTACTAAGGTTGACACTTTAAGCGTCCATTCTTCTATAGTAGGCAAGGAGTCCTTCTTCCAATATTGCCCTACTAATAATCTTGCAGCTGTTACTGTAATCACTATTTTCATTGAAGTCAAAATATCAGTTCTGAAGCATTATTATGATATAATAATAAATTCTTTTTTCTTTACTTGATAATCATGGCAACTTGTTTCCCAAAGTTCTCATTTGCGAATTCTGAGCTCAAATATTTCCTTCATTTTTAAATATTTGTTCAATATTCTTCAGAAGATTTTACAATCTTGTCAGTGGAATAAACTAATAAATCAAGTTTCTTTAGTAGACTGTTTATAGCACCTCATTTTCTTTGCCATTTGCACATGATTTCATTTCAAAACTGGGTTTTTCATTTTGTAAAACTCACATTTAATTCAAGTCAAACTGCAAAAATGCTGTTAGGAAAAATGCTTGTGAATTGACAGATACAAATAAGTCACTTATTTTCACTACACTATTAAATTCTATTACTATTCCATAGAAAATTTTTCCACCAGTTCAACCTGAAAGCAAAAAACAAAACAAATGTCTGTTTAAACAAAAGCATGGTAGCATGCTTTTAGAGTAGCATGCTTTTAGAACCCAAATTTATCATTATAATTTAGCAAGCCAGTAGTTATGTTACTATTTAAACTATATGATTCCTTGCTTACACTCTTTCTCACCAGATCTATATTGTAGTAGCTGTTGGAGTACAACTTCCAGCATTCCTTGCTATCAGCTATGCTTATTAGAGTTGCTAGAACTTCTTCTTTCTATTGTTATTCCCATGCTATGGCAGGGTCTACTTAGGGTTGCTTGAACTTTGTAGTTCACCAATTCCTCACTTCTTGAACATTGTTTCTCATTACTATTTTCTGATGTTATCTGAGTTCCTTAGCAGCTCCTCATGAAACTAGACAAAATAACTTGTGTATGTTTCCTTTTTTATTAACACACTTGTCAATTTTGAAATAGTTAATTCTTAATAATGTGGTATTTGTACTCCTTTTCTGCTTAGATATATAGATATGTAGTTTATAGAAATTTAAGAGTCTTTTGAAAGCCTAATAATGTTTTGCTTTTTGAACTATATAGTTAAATTAGATGAATGATTTTTGATTTAAGGAATGTTACTCAAGAAAGGGCCAAACTAGCTGTACATTTATGGTTTCAAATCATAGCATCTTGTTAACTCCATCATGAAAGACCACCTAAAATTATTTTTAATATAATTAAACAATGCTAGTTCAATAACCTTAGTTCATATGCTTTTAGATAATAACAACAGCATCAAATAACAACTCTACATATCCCAGAACTTTGGAAAGGATTTGATAGGTAAAAAAAAAGGAAAATCCAGTCCAAACATCTGGCTGACTATGTGATGAACCGCAATCAAGATGCCCTATGAAAATAACATCAAAAATCTGGATGAAGATGATTACTACAAATACCTGGGCATCTTTCAAGCTGACAACATCAAACACACTGAAGTCATGAAGTTTAGAAGTGAGAGTGAAGATCTTAAAGTCCAAACTCAATGGAGGAAATGTCACCAAGCCAATTAACACCTAGGCAATTCCAACACTGGATCACAAAATTACAAAGTTATAGAAAATGAAGAAGCTGCCACATAACACCCCAAGCTTAATAATTGTTGATAAGCAAGACACAAACATCTGGATGTTGTATGTGACAGTATCTGGAGACAAGAGAAGAGAAGAGAACTAGAGAAAATCACAAAATAAAAAGATCTGCAAATAGAAGTACATAGACCATGGCAAAAGAAAACAAAGATAGTACCAATAATAAAAGGCACATTTGGTGCAATTCCAAAATAATTGGAGTACCACTGGAACACTTGATATGATAGCAGTATTTCAATATCTCAGGGGTTGCTATAAAGAAGAGGGAGTCAAGCTAATGCTCAAAGCACCTGAAGGCAGGGCAAGAAGCAATGGATGGAAACTAATCAGGTAGAGAAGCAACCTAGAACTAAGGAGAAATTTCCTGATAGTTAGAACAATTAATCAGCTGCCTCCAGAAGCTGTGAATGCTCCAACACTGGAAGTTTGTAAGAAGAGACTGGATAGTCATTTGTCTGAAATGGTATAGGGCAGTAGTGGCGAACCTATGGCACGGGTGCCAGAGGCGGCACTCAGAGCCCTCTCTGTGGGCACACGCACTGTTGCCCCAGTCCTAGGCCTTCAGCTGGGTTTTATAAAACCCAGCTTTTTCGCTTTAGGCCTCCGCTGCCATGTGCAAAAAAAAAAAAAAAAGGTTCAATCAGTCAATTTCAACTTCTCGTGAGGAAAAAAAAGATCTTGCAAAGTTGGAATTGATTGATTGAACTTTTTAGTCCCACCCAGTCTGCCGTTACCACTGCAGCCACACCCACCCAATGGCACTCGACAATGCATAAGTGGGTTTGGGTTGCATTTTGGGCACTCAGTCTCTAAAAGTTTCGCCATCACTGGTATAGGGTTTCCTGCCTGAGCAGCGGGTTGGACTAGAAGACCTCCAAGGTCCCTTCCAACTCTTTTATTATTATTATTGTTGTTGTTGTTGTTGTTGTTGTTATTATTATTATTATTATTATTATTATTATTATTATTATTATTATTATTATTATTATTATTATTATTATTACCACCATTGGCATTAACAAAATCATCATTGCATGCTAAGTACAGGCTTGAGTACAAAGCCTTTATCTGAAATATTTTATAAAAAAATAAACATTCCTGCATAAAATCAACTATTTTTAAAAATAATAATAATGACAAACTGCATATAGAATATTTATGGATTACAAACAAGATCAGGCAATTTGAAAGATGGTTTATAGTCAAAATTACATTTTACATTATTGCAACTCCTGAATTACTCTATAAATGCAACATTTTATTTTAGGAAGAAATAACTTTCTTTTAAAGAAGAATGTCCCCCCCTTTTTTTAACCTAGAAAGACTTGTGAATTGACACAGAAAAAGACAATTTGGTAAATCAAGCAATATGGCTCCATATCTATGCATATTTCCATTTTCCTTCAACTCAAAATATAGAAGGGATCGTGATTACTTAGATTCAATGGATTGGGAGCAAGTCACATTAGAGCTGACCAATGAAATAAAAAGACTTTCTTTATCCATGATTAAACCTGGATCCAGCTCAAGAACTTTTGAAACGTGTAAAGTTCTGACTCTTTCCTTTATAAACTGCAGGTATAATGCATACATTATTGTTGAACTTATATTTTTCTGTGGGAAAATTCTTAGTGCAATGGGGCATTTGGGAGCATTTAGTGCAGTGGGGGCATTGCAGATCAGAAGGAAAGATACATACAGGTCAATACTATGGCTAACTGCTTTGTTTGTTGATCTGTCCCATGATGTTTAATAAAAATATTATCATATATGAGATATTCATTTCTATATTGACATAATGCTTTTCCATTTACCTATTTTACTCACATATAAATGACAGATGTATAAAAAAACCTGCATTCCAGCATAAGTTTCCGAATACCCACTATATAAAAAACATTCAGAGTTATTTCATTTAGAAATTTCCCTTGATAATACAAGGAGCAATCATTGGTGTTTGGCCATGGTCCAAATACCCTAATCCAACATTCTTTCCCAAACGAGAATGACAAATTTAGATAGACCATTTCAAGCAAACCTTTTTCTTAGGTTTCCATTTAAAGGGAAGTAAATAAATGAAAACACGGAACAATGTCCTAAGATTAATGACTAGCAGAAGCCTCGGCTCTATACATGAGCCAAGATGGAGGCTCGGTGGCACCGAACATACAGGAAACAAATTTACAATCACAATATATATAAAAAAAACAGATTGCAATCTGAAGAATCAGTGAGTTCCCAACAGTTATAGTAAATTCTTCCAAATTATTCTTATGAATGCCAAGTGTCCATAATATAATATAAACTTTTCACTTTAAAATGATTTAAAATTATCTTACTCAGTTATATGGGATAACTGAGTTTGACAGATTCAATACTTCTCAGTGAATAGGAGTATTTGAATGGCTCTTCTGGCAAAAAATAAAGGATCAGCATTTTCACATAATATAAATTTGTAAAGGCTTTCATGAAGAAATAATGCAACATGCAGATACCTTCAGACCTGAATCATTGTTCTGACAACTACTATTGCTTCCTTTTAAAAATTCTAACATTTAAATGTTACATAGACCAATCCTGTTGCAAAAGGCAGCTTTACTTGGAACAGGTTATATTCTGCAACAGTAC
Organism: Protobothrops mucrosquamatus; assembly: GCF_001527695.2. Lineage (NCBI taxonomy): Eukaryota > Metazoa > Chordata > Lepidosauria > Squamata > Viperidae > Protobothrops > Protobothrops mucrosquamatus. Next base: position 758,344 of record NW_015386524.1, read on the forward strand.
CTTTAACATTATTAAACAAATCTGCATATCCTAATTCCTTGGGCTCAATAGGTGGATAAAATGCCAGATCCAGTCTAAATTTCTGTCTGACATAATTTATTAAATTTATGTCAGAAAATAACATAAATAATTTATTAAATTTATATGCAGCCTGACACCCAGGGACTTTGGCAATGGTGGGATTCAAATATGTGAACAACCGGTTCTCTATGTGGAAGCCGCTTCCGGAAGTCCATTCTGGGCCTGGGCAACAAAAAAATAGCTACCGGTTCTGCCAAAGTGATGCGAACTGACTGAATCCCACCACTGGACTTTGGGCACTTTACAATTGTTAAACATTTTTAAACCAAGAAAAATAGACAAAAATAGACAAAAACATCACAAGATGAAGGAACAATGGCAAAATAAATAAAATAGTTGCTATACAAATAATTCTTTTTATGATCCATAATTTTTAAATAGTGAATTGCTGCATTACCTCAGGAACTGAGGCAGGTATTATGATAAAATATTACAGGTAAACCTCATCTAACAACAGTAACTGGGAGTGGCAATTTTATAATTAAGAAAACTTTAGTGAAACTGCAATTGTGCTTACAATCTTACTTCAGCTGTCCTTTGCTTTACTAACGTGCAAAGTTGTAAATGGAAGGATTGGTTACATAACTATTTTCTCATCACTATCACAATTGTGAATGGTCACTGTGCAAGGCAGTCACTAAACAAGGACCATCTGTATATCGTCACAGATCATAATCTTGATAAAGAAGTGGTGATGAGCCAGGTTTAATCTAATTTTAAAAGAAAAGGGAGAATCCTGAGAATCGATCCTAAGCAGTAATTATTATATCTACACACAGAAACAAGATTATGACTTAGTAACAGAAATATCATCTATAGCAATAGCATCTCACAGCCATCCTTGATTTATCTTAAAAATGTTAAGGAGAGTTGGAGATAGTTAATAGTTAGATGAGAGAGCAGGAAATCCTAAACTGCAGATTATTCTGCCAAGTTGAAAAAATAACCTGGAAAAAGGCAATGTCAGACCACTTTCATGCCATGGCCAAGAAAACTAGATGGATGCATATGTGTAATTAGTCAGAAGTCTAACTTTACTAAAGAAAGTCCTTATTTTTTTATATCAAATTCTCTCAGAAACACCTAATGTTAATTCAGTGGGTTCATCTGCAGATTTACTTTACTTGGGTGTTATTCATAGTTTTAGATATGATTTTTTTTCACCTGAAAATAACTGCTTAGGAGAAGAAGTCATATGAACTTCCAAACTGTTTGTGTACTCTGAACTGTAGTGGTAATTAACTCAGAAGTTAATATGTACTACTCAAGTCTCTGAAATAGAATTAATATTGCTATCCCTAAAAGTTTGTATTTCCTTTTATTACTGCATGGATCTGTTTCTCCATATCGAGGTATCCAGATTTCATCCCTCCATCTAAGTTCCCATCCTTTATGGGCTGAAGGCTTTAAAGGTATGCCATGCTTGACCTCCAACTGTGCAGAGGTGTAAGGCTTGGACTCAGCTCTGGCACTGTGCATTGTTGCTGTTATCTCACCACCCTCCTCTAGCCTTCCCAGCCTATCTTTGGATGCTTGCCCGGCTTGTGTCTGAGGCTGTGACACATGTTCCCTTCTCCTCACAGTGGAGAGATTATAACCAGCCAGGGCAGCCTCAGCTTTTATAGGAGCAACCAGCAGACTGAGCGAAGAGAAAAAATCCGAGAGAGAAAACCTATTTTACAATTGTTTACACATCCTGGAAACACAGCTTGGGTCTCAGCAAAAGTTCCAAGTCTGAACCAGGAACAATGACACCTGGACAGATGAATGCCATAGTACACGAGAAGCAAACAGCAACAGGAGAATGGTCTGCCACTATGTTTCCACATGAGCCTTCCACTCCAGCACCGGCCCAGAAGTGCCTCCCAGATCAAGGTAAGGTCTGGGAGATCAGGCATAAAGAAACCAGTCTCCCACTTTTTTCTTGTCTTTCTGCAGGACAAGTAGGATGCTTTTTTAATTTTATTAGCTAAAACCAATGCAAACATACAAATGCCTTAAATATGTAGTATTTTGCATTCAGCACAAATTTACTTTATGCACCTGAGCCAACTGCATTTTCTTAAATTGATACCTGTCTGAATAATTTATTTCAAATGAAAGGTTTGGGTACTTAAGCAAAGCATTTCCAGAATGTTTGCCATTTATGTTAAAATGCAACTGCTTCCCATTATCTCTGCAAGAAGGACCCATTTTGCAAAAAGATTCTATATTTGTTGTGACTGATCTGTTTTATTCTATAATGCATTTTCACCTGAGTAATAAATTATATGCAAACTGTTATATATACCGGTATGCATTTTGTTCAGAACAGGGATAGCCATACATTTGGGAGATAATACTTTGGGGCATCCCTAAAGTAAGATTAAGCCACCTGTATAACCAATTTCATTGAACCACTGATTTCTCCATCATGTATACAGATAAGTGTCACTTCAGAATTGTTTGCTTCTACTGCATTTGATGGAATTTCCTTTGTTAAAAGTATACAAGATTTAAATTTTAGATGCACCAACTGCACATTTTTCTATCACTAAGCATTGCAATTGTCAATTCACTGAAGTTCAGAATGTTATCCTAGTAAATTTTTAAAAAAATCAGTGCATAATAACTACATTATGTGGTTAGGTGAATATTATGGTCTATGGAAAATTTAAAAACTCAACTCCTATCAACAAAGCATTATAAAATGTTATGAAAATTACATTGCACAATGATTGTGATTATTCATAATTTACATATTCCTAGTCCCTGAAATGCACCCAGGAATACCAAAATTCTTCAGAATTCATTAATTAGAGAATTTCAGTGTAAAATTATTTTTACTGATACTTGAGCCAAGAACCAAACACATTGATTTCGTCTAATCTATTGTACTTCTATTCTTCTCTTTCTTCCTGAATGGACTTTTCTTGAAACAAACAAATAAACAAATAAATACTGGGAAAATATAAAAGCCAGTATTATCTGTAACATTTCATGAAAATAACAGAGAAAATATGCAAAATTCTTGTTAAAGTGTATTTTATTTTATGAATACCTTAGTACAAAATGAAGGTTACAATTTCTTGTGATTCATTATTTCTTTGTAAAGTATTTTTATTGCACATCATCAGTAAAATCACCTACAGTAGACCAAGATGCAACACAATGCTTATTTTTACTTTTTCTATTATATATTTTATATCATTTTTATTAAAGATTTTTGAAATGAAGACAAAACCAATAAAAACTAATATATGTAAGAAAAAAAGAAAAATAAAGAAATAAAAGAGAATGCTAAAATGCAAAAACAATAAAAAGAAAAAGAAAAGAAAAGAGAGAAAACATACAGTACAAAGTAGCTTCCATTCTTCTTTATAGCAATTACAGGAGCAATTATAAATTTACCTCTTATGCTATAGTTAAATTATAGCTCTTTTCTTTCTATAAGCTATCCTGTCTAACCATCAAAACCATAAATCATTTCCTGTTTTTCTGTTTTGCGAAAAAAAAAAAAAAGTCTATAAGAGAGTTCCAGTCAGCAATAAATGTAGATAACTGGTTTTTTTTCTGATCAAAGAAGTTTAGCTAGTTCATCAATCATTAGTCCATCGTTGGTAGTGCTGAACTTTTCTATCTTTGGGCATACAACACTCTTGCTGCAGTTGTCATGTACAAAAACAAAGTTCCATAACTTTTTTTAAATGTTTGTCCAATAAACCCAAAAGAAAAAGCATGGGTTTCAATCTTCTGAATCAATGTATGCATTTTAAAAAGCCAACACAGTGCTAGGCTGCATTAACTGAGGGATAGAATCAAGATCACGTGAAGTATTAATACCACTTTACAATGGCTTGGTAAGGCCACACTTGGAATACTGCATCCAGCTTTGGTCATCACTATGTAAAAAAGATGCTGAGACTCTAGAAAGAGTACAGAGAAGAGCAACAAAGATGATTAGGGGACTGGAAGCTAAAACATATAAGGAACAGTTGCTGGAATTGGATATGTCTAGCTTAATGAAGAGGAGGATGAGGGGTGACATGAGAGCAGTTTTCCAATATCTCAGGGGCTACCACAAAGAAGAGAGAGTCAAGCTATTCTCCAAATCACCTGAAGGCAGAACAAGAAGCAATGGATGGAAACTAACCAAAGAGAGAAGCAACCTAGAACTAAGGAGAAATATCCTGATAGTTAGAACAATTAATCAGTGGAACAACCTGCCTCCAGAAGCTGTGAATGCTCCAAAAACTGGAAGTTTTAAGAAGAGACTGGACAGCCATTTGTCTGAAATGGTATAGGGTTTTCTGCCTGAGCAGGGGGTTGGACTAGATGACCTCCAAGGTCCCTTCCAACATCATCATCATTGCCGTTGTTGTTATTATTATTATTATTAATGTTATTATTATTACATTTATTATATACACTACAAGTATCTATGCTACCCAAATCTCAGGTCATGTCCTAATTCCAAAGCGTTCTGTTCCTCAGAAGTATCCACTCTTTCATCTAAATCTAAATAGCAAACTTCAAAATACAGTTTTAAATCAGGTAAACTCAGTACTACTCTTTGCATCTTGTAACACCTTATATCTAACTCATGGTTTTTCACTTGTACATACATTTAGATATAACCTCTGCCACTTTTTAAATGGTACATGAATTGCCAAATGAATTATTGTCAAAAAAAAAAATCCTAGGCAAGACCCTCATTTTTATCACATAAATACTCCCCCAAAATATCAGTTGTAATATCTTTCATCTTAACATTATTTGGTTCACTACACAGTCAGCCAAATGCGCACACTGGATTTGTCATTTTTGTCTGCCTATTGAATACTTCTGAAGGACCTGGAATATTATTAAATTTGTTTGCCACCCATCTGGTCATAAGGCAACTGTTTTTTTAACGTACCTTTTTTAACTTCAGTCCATGTCTTAACATATTTGGAATTTTATATTTATACTATGTCTTAATAAAGTTATTGTGAAATAATATGCAGTTCATATTTATCATGGTGACATTCAGGTAATTTACCTTCTTTGCAATCTTAAAATCCATTTTACTTATCAGTTGTGTTTGATCTTCTATTTTTGTTAACATCTTTGTCTTTTGTTTATGAAACTTAAAGCCTGCTAATTCTTTTAATTTGTCCATTAATAAATTGGCTTTAGTATGGTGCCTGTTCCACGTTCAGTGAACAGATAAGGTTCCATCCAAATCTTATGTAACTGAACATTAATTTTAAGGATGATAATTTCAGGGAAATATAAAATAAGAGCTATGTACTACTCAATGGGTTTGATTTTTTTAGTACTGTGCAATTTAGAAATTATAAAGGCCAGTTCACATAAAAATTGGGCTCTTGACAAACCCAAGGAAAGAGGGACCATAATGCAGAGACAGGCAGCTCAACATAAAAGTGGGGATGAGAAGCCTGGCGAAAGCTTGGTGGAGATGTTCTCGTTGCAAGAATATCAATATCTTATTCTTACAGGATTGTGCTGGTGGAACACAAGGAGTTGGACAGCAAAGCAAATTAACATGATTAACTGAAGGTCCTTTGCTTGAAAAAGTAGATTTTATATTTTATCACTTAGTGAATTTCTGCAAGAAAATTCCTTGCAGCATTTAATCATCAGATCTTACTGTATACAATTACTAAATATTCTTATTTATATATTTATAGCATGAGCTTCTTCCTTAAGAATTCAAGGCTGCATTCATAATTCCTATCTTTAACTTTATAACCATATTAGAGTAGACTGAAAAAGAGTGATGGTACACAGGTTATTCAGTGAACTTCACAGTTGTGCATAGATTAATATCCAGAGCTCTCATTATTGAACACGTCTAATCCTACCTGAGAATTAACTATGACTTTCTGATCATAGTCATACTTATTTTGAGACATGAACAAAGCCCATGGTCTGTGTTAGGACTGTAATTTTCCTCTCTCCACAGGAGTTCAGCTACAGGAGACAAAAACAGGGGCAGGGAGAGATCGTTTTGTTTTGTTTTTAACAAAAACCTCATCTGGGAAATCAAAAGAAACAAGAATCAAAACCTGAACATCACTGTCCATCATTAAGAGCAAAAAAGAGGGGGGGGGGGGGAAAGGACATTCTTGTTGTTATGGAATGCTGACAAAGCTAAAAAGATAATTGGAACCAGAAATGGATTAGATATATTCACAGAAGATCTATCTATCAACACCTCCTAGCGATAGTGTAATACAGAGATTAAAATGGTACTTTAGCCTGCAACAGCTGAGAACTGAGAGGGAACAATAGTAGAATGAGAAACTATAGAGGAAAGGGTGATATGTTTATCTTGGAATTGGTACGTGAGGAAAAATGCTTAAGCCATCTTTCACGTCACAAAGATATCTTGTTCCAGCTTAAGTGAGTGGAAAAGAACACATGTAAAAGCTGATAGTTGTTTAGTTGACTTATGTCTCTTAATACAATGCGCATGATTTATGTTTAGTGAATTTCTGATAGCAGATTCAAATAAGCCTTTTTCTGTTACCTGAGCCAAAAGCAAGTTAAATAGGCTCTGCTTTTGCATCATATTTAACTAAGGGGGAGGGGGAGAGAAGGTTTTGTTCTAGGCAAAATGTATCCAGTTAAATAACTCCTAGTCTATAAAGATTTAATTTTATGTTTGCCAATCATAAGAATTTTCCTGTGTTGAACAAAATTTCTGGAGAAAAGGCTATGCAAATCAGAAAACATGTCTGAGAAAGGCAATTACAATTCTCCCTCTTAAAAATTTCTATTGTTTTTGCAATTTTATTTCCCTGCATTGCCTCTTCATTTATTTATATATTTAGGACCAGGGCTTTTTTTGTAATAGAACGCACTGAAATAGAGTTCCGGCACCTTTTTTTGACGGATTTTCCAGAGTCACGTTCTTTTCCTATTGTTGCCCTTCCTATCCTCGTTTGCTTTTGAAAATGCCCTCCTGGTGGTATGGTGTGAGCAGGGTCCCCTCTGGCACTGTCTGCCTCCTCTAGGAGGAGCCATGAGGCACTGGAGCAACACAGCCAGAGTGTGGCTAGATTGGCTGGGTCAGACCATGTGGTGTGTAAGCCGATGGTGGCAGTGGGAGACCCATAAACATGGAGGCCATCTTTCACGAGAGTGAGCCTTTTGCCTTCCCTTACAGAAGATAGGATGTGAGGTTAAAAAGAGGCGAAGCGAGAGGATAGAAGGCGGCTGGTGTGGAAGCTTGCCCGACAGCAAAACTTTGCTGTTTTGGTTCCTTGGGTAGTTCAAAGGCTGGGACGTCTACAAAAATCTCTTTTTAGTCTTTTATACTTTATATTCAAACTGCAGAGGGGAAGAATAAGAATAAAGCCAATGTCTTGTGATTTGGAGGTATTGTTATTATTAATAATAATATATATTAATTATGTATTGGTCAGATGTAAAGGTAGACCTACAGTATGAGGTTTAATCAGATCTATTTATTAAATTGGGTTTCACTTAAAGGTAAATTAAAAGTAATCTGTTCACTGTCAAAGTTTCAACTTTAGTTTGTTTCAAGTCAATATCCATATTAAACTCCAAATGTAAATTTTTCCACCTTGTTTGACAACTTCTTAAAAATAATTCAATCTTTTACAAGCAACCAAATTTTGTTTTATTGGGCCAATTTCATTCCACATAGAAAGCTGACATTTCCACTCATTAAACTACAGTAAATGGATATGCCAGTGGTAAATATCCCAAAAGATTGAATTATTACCACATGTGGTGGGAATGCCCAAAGGCACAAAAAATTTGGAATTTATTAAAGAAATGGCTGGAAGAAATCTTGCTAATAGATATAGAGGCCAAGTTGGAATTTTTTTTATTGGGAATTATAGAAAGAAAATATAAGAAAGATATAAATTATTTATTACTGCATATAATAACAGCGGCACGAATAGCCTTCGCTGAAAAATGGAAAGAGAAAGATATTCCAACCGAAGAGGAAATATTACTGAAAATTTTCAATTGCGCAGAAATGGATAGACTTACATTGGAACTCAAGGATAAAAGTGAAACTAAGTACTACAAAACCTGGGAACAATTTTATGATTGGATAGATAACAAGAGGGTAGCCAAGACAAATGTATAGTGTTAGAATAAAATATGGATTATAGACAAATGTATATTTAAAAGATAAACGAATATACAGAAAAAGTGTTAATATTATATTATAAACAGCGAGCAAAGCTCAAGAACTATATGTCTATATGAATACTAACATTGCTGTAAAGTGACGGAAGATGTATGGAACCAGTGATGTCATATCTATGTCCAATGTGTTTTTAATTTTGTATTATTAATAAAATTTCTATAATTTAAAAAAAAATATCCCAAAAGATTAATAAAATGCCTTCTTGTCATTTAAAGCCACACAGCGCATGGTAACATTAATAGTATTAACTTACCTTGAACAAAATCCTAGTCTTTTAGATACACTAAAAATTGAAGATTTTTTTTTTTTCAAATATAAAGGTAAACCTTGTAGGAGTAGGCGAGGCGGGTTGTATGATGTGTGTGAGTACTGGCACCTTTTTTTTTTTAAAGCACTGTTTAGGACAGTTATATTTAGTGAAGTGAAAAATAACTTATTCATTGCCTTAATTACAGTAACATGGCCATTATTAAATATATTGTAGCCCCTCTTGATTTTCTTCTTTTTTTTGCACTGAAATTGTTCAAAGGAAAAATGTATTTATATCCTGTCTTTATTTTTTATATATAAATAAGGCAATGGACATACCCAATACTCCTCCTTCCTCCTATTTTCCTCACAACAACAATCCTATAAGATGGGTTGGGTTGAGAGAAAGGGATTGACCCAAATTCATGTCTAAGACAGGACTAGAATTCAAAAATCATCTTGAACTGATTTCTAGGCTGGCTCCTTAACCACAACACCAATTCTAGCTAGTTGTAAAAATATTATTTGAGAAAGGGAGATTAGCATACAAACTTCTGTCTACTTTTTCTGTACATATTGTAAGAAAGAGCTAACCCTATTCCTCTTGTATTAGGGTATCTGTCCAATTTGAGGCTGTCATGTATGCCTGTGTCTGTGTGGTTGTTTTATACCACTTTATTCAGTTTAACTTTCACTGATCAATAAGATTAGAATTATAATGCTTTTGTGATCTAAAAATGTTTTAAGAAATATTAATGTGATATTGCAGTTTAAGCAGGACATACCATTGAGTCACAGTGATAAATACAGCAGTTGAAGAAATTGTAAATATATTAAGTAACCAGATCTGGGCGGCAAAAGTCTGGATGACATCAGAAAGCTTTAGGTATCTCTTTGCTGTCATCTAGAAGTCAGCTAGATATTTTCAGTCCAGATCTAGGGAAACCAAGTTTCCTAATCCCCTGAATTTAAATTGTTCCTCATGCTGGAGAGAGCTTGCAAACTCCAGATTAAGCCCAAATGAATTGTGATAAAGATTAAGCTACGATCAATTTGTGGTGATATGGGTGGCAAATAAATTTAATAAAATAATAATAATCAGTTCTAATGATTGGAACATCATGCAGTTTTCTTGATGCACCTGCTGAACACCATAGTGAGGGGCATTGCTATCCTACACAGTTGTTTACAAATTAACTGGACAAGTGGTTTTGACCTCGAAGTGGTGTAAACACTGTTTCTATATTTTTGAGAGCTGGGCCCCCTAAGTGTGAGATTTTGTCTCAGCAGGAGTTCTAGTATCACTGCTCAGGAGCAAACAGTGGCATCCAATGCCACATCAGCATTTTTTTTCACAAAAAAAGTGAACTTACCTCTCAGTTTGGAGTGCAAACAACCCTTTCCCACCTCCCTTGGTGACTGCTTAACACTGATACCAATGGTCCACAGATTCCTACCTAAACATAGGTTTCTTGCAGAGAAAATGCCAAGCCAAGTTACATTCTAAAACTAGAGGTGCTATGTAAGTAAGCTGGCCTGGAAACCAAACTCTGTACTCTGAAAAGTCTTCTTACTTTCATAGATGTAAATGGACCAGTTAAGGTTACTTAGAGGAGAAAAAAGATAACCAATCAGCAAATGCTCAAACCTCTCTTTCTCGGACTCTCTCTCTTCAATTTTAATCTGATACATAGTTTTAAACTCTGATTTCACAGAGTTATAATAATAATTTTTATTTTGCGGTCACAGACCAAAATGCAAGTACAACAAAAGAAAACACAAGAAAAATATATCACAAACAATTAAACACCAGAAGCCTTGGCTAAAGGGAATTACAACGTTCTCCTCTGATAGTTACAGCTCTTAAAAGAAATTTAGAAACCTGAGAAGTAATATAGGAGGAGCCATCCCCTAGACAATATAAAACCAAATTACTAACATTAGAACCAGAGGGATCAATTCCAAGGAGAGACAATAATTTAATTCTGCCTGTGTTATACATAGGGCAGTATGATAAGACATGCTCCACAGTTTCAACTTTGGCCCTATCACAGGGGCATAGTCGCTCACTAAACAGGAGCCTCTTAAATCGCCCATCGAGTAGTGCTGAGGGCAAGACATTGAAACGGGCCAGGGAAAAGACTCTTCTATATTTGGGGATGGTTAGAGTATAGAAATATGAAGCCATCCTCAATCCATAATTATTAGAATGGCTGAAGATCAAAGGGGAGCAGGTTTTGTTGGCTCTGGCTCTTAAATATTGCAAAATTTCACAGAGTTTAAGTTAATGTCTATGTTTTTATATAATCACAACAACTTTGAGAGCTGGGTTTAAGTGAAAGACATTGATAAGATTAGTAGCAATTCTGCAAGATGAATAAATACTGAATGTCTGTAGCTCATAACTATATGAGCTACAGTGAACCATATAGGTTCAATATAATTGTTTACAGTGCAACATTTGATGCGACTTTATATTTCTGTGACAAGGGTTTTGCTTGAAATTTTCAGTGCAGAATTTTGGTGACATATTGAGAGGTAATATTATTTTAAGGTGAGCTTAATTATGATGATATATTCATTGTAATTCTGGACACTGACTTTTCTCCTTTAGACTAATTTCAGAAAAAAGTAATTCCAATCTGAAGAAAAATTATACTTGTACTGCATAATTACATCTACATGTCTTTTAGACATTTTCCTGCAATTAAAAAAGAGAGAGCAAGAATAAATATGGCTAGGAGGATGGATAGAAGGAAGGAAGGAAAGAAGGAAGAAGGAAGGAAGGAAGGAAGGAAGGAAGGAAGGAAGGAAGGAAGGAAGGAAGGAAGGAAGGAAGGAAACCTGAAAAATGAAGTTACACTTACATAGAAACCCATTGTCTATGGAGGTTCTCAGTCATCCAGGTCATAGTTAACACACAGATGTTTTTTTACGAGGCAATTGGACTTTCTGGTTTTTCTCTGAAGACATTTGAAGCTTCTTGGATGAGAAGCGAAACATCTTCAAAGAAACACAAGCAAGTCCAGTTGCCTCATAAAAAAGCATCTTTGGGATAGTAACCCATTGGTTTCTATACAATATTACAACAACAACAACAACAACAACAACAACAATAGTAATAGTAATAATAAAGTTGGAAGGGACCTTGGAGGTCATCAAGTTCAACCCCCTGCTCAGGCAGGTAACCCTATACCATTTCGGACAAATGGCAGTCCAGTTTCTTCTTAAAAACTTCCAGTGTTGGAGCATTCACCACTTCTGGAGGCAGGTTGTTCCATTGGTTAATTGTTCTAACTGTCAGGAAGTTTCTCCTTAGTTCTAGGTTGCTTCTCTCCTTGATTAGTTTCCTTCCGTTGCTTCTTGTCCTGCCTTCAAGCGCTTTGGAAAATAGCTTGACTCCCTCTTCTATGTGGCAGCCCCTGAGACATTGGAACACTGCTATCCTGTCCCCCCTCATCCTTCTCTTCGTTAAACTAGACATACCCAATTCCATCAACCTTTCCTTATATGTTTTAACCTCCAGTCCCCTAATCATCTTTGTTACTCTTCTCTGTACTCTTTCTAGAGTCTCAACATCTTTTTTATATCGGGGTGACCAAAACTGGATGCAGTATTCCAAGTGTGGCCTTACTAAGGCATTGTAAAGTGGTATTAATACTTCGCGTGATG
>NW_015386524.1:770618-798628 GCF_001527695.2 Protobothrops mucrosquamatus
CTGGCTCATATTTAAATGATTGTCCACTAGGACTCCGAGATCCCTCTCACAGTTACTACTATTGAGCAAGGTACCCCCTATACTATACCTATACATTTGGTTTTTCTTGCCTAAATGTAGAACCTTACTTTTTTCACCATTGAATTTCATTTTGTTAGATAGCGCCCAGTGTTCAAGTCTGTCCAGATCCTCCTGTATCTTAAGCCTGTCTTCTGGAGTGTTGGCTATTCCTGCCAGCTTGGTGTCGTCTGCAAATTTGATGAGTTCCCCATTCATCCCCTCGTCCAAATCATTGATGAAGATGTTGAAGAGCACTAGGCCCAGAACAGAGCCCTGGGGCACCCCACTACACACTTCCCTCCATGTAGATGTGGTTCCATTGAGGACCATACACTGAGTATGGCCGGTCAGCCAGCTATGGATCCATCTGGTGGTGATGCTGTCTAACCCACATTTTTCTATCTTATCAAGTAGTAGGTTGTGATCTACTTTGTCAAATGCCTTATTGAAGTCCAAGTAAATTATATCCACAGCATTCCTCTGGTCCACTAATTTTGTCACTTGGTCAAAGAATGCAATAAGGTTTGTCTGGCATGATCTGTTTTTGACAAACCCATGTTGGCTTTTAGTAATGACTTGTTTGTCTGTAGGTATTCGCTGATTCGTTGTTTGATTATCTTTTCCAGAATTTTCCCAGGTATTGAGGTCAGGCTCATAGGTCTGTAATTTCCTGGATCCATTTTTTGAACTCGTCTACGCTGGACAGGTGCTCACTTACCATTTTCTTGTCTATCTTAACTTGTGTTTCTATTCTGTTTTTTATGGCACTATTTTTGACAGGTCGGGCTGCTTTTTCTCTTTTGTGTAAAGAGAAATGCAAAAAACGAGTTAAATAGTTCTGCTTTCTCCCTGTTGCTTGTCACCTTCTTGCCACTTTCACCCACTAATGGACCAATCGTTTCCTTCACTTTTTTCTTGTTTTTTACATGTTGAAAGAAGCTTTTTTTGTTATTTTTGACTTTGGTCACAAGCCTTAGTTCATTTTGAGCCTTAGCTTTCCTCACTTCATCTTTGCACGCTCGGGCTATTTGCTGATATTCTGACTTAGTTATGTGCCCCTCTTTCCACTTTCTATACTTGTCCTTTTTATCTTTCAATTTATCAGATAGTTCTTTGTGCAGCCATGCTGATTTCTTTTGAGAGCTGTTACAGAAGTATACAGAAGTATCTTGTGTATGAATATTATCTATGAAATATTTTTGAAAAATACCTTAATTCTTGACATTAAATTCAGGGCTGCTGAATGAATAATAGGATGAATGAAATAATATAGTTAAAAAGTCCACAATAATAAACTGTCCCTCTTTTAATACAGCAATGGAAGATAATTTGAAGAGAAATTGAACATGAAAATAGTTATGTTTCTAATTTAAAAATCCATTATTTTGGAAAGGGGAAAAAAGAGATAAGTCATTCCCTCCTTAAAGGGAAGGGCAGAGTGAATAAATAAATAGATAAAGAAGAAACATGACATATTCTATTTAGGTTTAATTTTGTGAGAGATCAACATGTATAATAAATATGGGATACAAACAAGCAAATAAATAATGTCTGTCAAGCATTAAATATATTAAACTTTATGTTGAATTTCCTCTTTAGTTTTATTTTTATACATTCCTATCCTAGGCTTTTGGCAACTTTTATTTTTTGTTTAATTTGGAAACTTTTAAAAAAGTAAGATAAAGAAGTCTACCATGCATGGGAAAGCCAAAACTGCTGAAATTCTGCACCTGTAGTGAGTGCTCATAAAAGTATTATGAAACAAGGGGTCTACCTTGCCCCCTCTCTTTCCTGTTAGTTTTTTTTGTAATTGCAGGTGAATAGCAAAAGCAGGAGACTCTTCACAGTATTTCTGATTGGGTGACCAAGATGGGCTGATGCAAACTTTTTTTGGGGATATTAATGATTACCTCTGAATCTCATCTTTCTTCTACAAAATCAAGGCTGATGACCTTAAAGTTCTAAAATATATTACATTCGCATTTTATACTATTTGTTTCTACTGGACTAAAGGCAGTACAGTATTTTAAACAAGCAAATATTCCTATAAAAAAGGTCAAACTGGAACAAAGTTTTATTTTTTTCAAGCCCACACAGTCCTTTGAATCAGTTTCACACATTTAAACTTACATTTCTTTAGTTACTATATCATAATAAAGAGGGGAAGGGTGCAGTGAAAGAGGATCATTGTTGCTGTGGGTATTTGCTGTTACAATGTGATGTTTGCCCACTGAAATGTAAAAAGAAATAGCACACATATGGTGCATTTTAATTCTGTTATGAATCATGCCTGATGTCTTCTCCTATGAATCATCTACAAAATGAATCATAATATAGGCATATTTTTGTAATTAATGCAGCCGTCTCCAATAAACTCAATAGATTCTTTCAGACTCTTCAACATTTGTGCCAAATCATTTCTGGAAAGTTTTCTTCTCAGCTTAGAACAAGGAATTGTATATTGGAACACAAACAAGAGAGTTTGGTTACAAAAGATAAGGTAGACTTCAGTGAAATTCCGTACATTGTACTGTGTTTAGATTTTTGGCTGTTGTGGGGTTAGCATCAAATCCCATTGTGTTTTACAATGCCAAATTTAAAAAGTGACTCATTCTAGCTCCCAAATGACTAAACCTTGAAAAGAGTACGGAGGATTATTTTTTCGGCGTATGAGTAAGGTAACTTTTCCAAGTGCTGCATCACATATATGAAAATACTCATATTCATTTCTAAAATCAAATGCTAAAGTCTTCTACACTTTCCACTGAATTTTAAAAATTTGGATTTTTTTTCAAAGAACCTAGTTTGAAATATCTTATTAATATTGTGGTAATATTATAGTTCCAACAGTATCTGTAATGAGGGAGGGAGGAAGGAAATTATATTCTCCTAAACCTAAACTGATTTCTTTTTAATGGTTTACAGAAGACAAGGTTGAGAGAGGACCTGATAGCTGTCTTCAAATACCTGAAAGACTCTCACATAGTACAGGGTTTGAACTTATTTTTACTTTTTCTAGAGCTTAAGACTGGAACTAACTGGATGACATTTCAAACATGTAGCTACAGGTTCGATATTAAAAACTTCTGGAGAGTAAGAGCTGTCAATCAGTGGAACAAGTTACTCACATGCCATTCACTGAGGTTTGGAACAGAAGCTGGATAGTCATTGACTATCATATTGGGGATGGTGCAGTGAATACTCCAGTGTGCAGGGGTTGGACTTGATGACCTTTTGGGTATCTTACAACTCTGTCATTCTACGATTTCATGAAATATCAGTTAGCAAGCTGATTTTCCAACAGAAAGAGACACATGTTCCTCCTTTGGGCTAAAAAATATCCAACCTCGACAAGGAACTCCTACTAGGATTTCTCTGTGCTACTGCTTTCCGTTTTTTCGCTACATGCCAGAATGCTCTTCCGGCGCTATTTGAACTGAGTTCTCTAAAGATCTTCCTGGGACGCGAAACTGCAGAGTCAGTCGCTCAGACACACGCAAGCGGCACGAAGAGAATTTCTCTTCCACCCCCACCCCCCGCCGGGTGCGGGACGATGGAAAGGTGCCACTCGGCTGGCTTAGGTTCATCTTCCCGGCAGTTGGCTGTTTGCTCCCGCTGGCGGTTTGTGTCCTTTTGTGCTGAGCGTACGCCTACCTGCCAGGCTTGGATTCAAGGTTGGAAATACACACACACATTCCACCCCCCAAGAAAGGAATTCGCAGAGAAAGAGAGCGGCGGTCTTTGGTCTTTGGAAGACACGGACATCGAGCCATTTGGAAAGCTTGTAAATGCCAAGTCAGAAATTCTCAAATAAAGGACAGTAGGTTAACAAAAATGCTTCTCTGCTATCTTTTCTCTTCCCCTCCCAAGAGGTCTTTGAAAGCAGGTATGGGCTGATTTTAATCTTAGGCAGTAGCCGGCAATATACCATAAACTTCAATTAGTTAAAAAGAAGGGATACAGGAATTCTCTGTCCCGAAGGAAGAGGCTTTAAGTTACCTCAGCAACCATGCTGTAGAAGGGAGTGGTCATCCCTCCAGGGAAGGTTTTCCTTATGTGCTGCGTCCCCTCCAATTTTACTGTGCCAGAAGATTTCTTCTATCACCACTTCCAAATCATTCAAAATCAGAGAGGCTACTGACCTTGATGATGAGAAATTTGTAACATGGGATACATGGAAGGCAACAGATTTGGGATCTACATTTCCAGCATTCCCTTCAGCGGGTACAGTAAAGAAAGATTCAGCACAACTCAGCTCATCTTCTAAGAAGATGCTTCTTATCTAAGTCAGTGTTTCTCAATCTTAGCTACTTTAACATATACAGATGTCAACTCCCAGGATTCCCCAGCCAGCCATGCTGGCTGGGAAATTCTGGGAATTAAAGTTCACACATCTTAAGAGTCACCAAGGTTGAGAAACACTTTTAAGAGTTGCAATACATAAGCCAGTGAACTACATTTATGAGAGCCCAGATTGTGAAATCTGCTTGCTATATAAACCCATATGCTATTGGATTTATTTTTTCCTTACAATGGAATATGAGGTTGAGGAAACCACAAATGCTTCCCAAACTTACTAATAGGAGAAAGACATTTCTTAAATCAGGGTGAATTAATTTGCTTTCCTGACACAGAGCATGAAGTTGTGCTCTTCCCAAACTGTGATTCACAATAGCCTAAACTGTAAAGTTACCCAGGCATCTGACCACAAAATGCCACAAATACTGTTTCTCTTCAACAGTGTTAAAATTATAACAACAAAAATGCATAATTTTTGTGACTAGTTTTGACTAGTGACTAGTTTTACATATTGTTTGCTGAACCAACATTTATTGCATGATCAAATGTTCACACAATAAGTCAAAACCAAACAAATCACGTTATGGTTTAGTGCAAATGTAAATGTACTGCTCTCATTTTGAAATACATAGTAAGTAATAATGTTAATATAATATTTTAATGAAAGGAATTAATCAATTCATTTACAGATACAACTGAGAAAAAAAAACAGTCTCACCCTTGCTTTTATGACTGGATCAGTTCTCAGAAAGTCTTTGTAAAGTCTTAAGCTTGTAGCAAAGTAGGCCCAGTGGACTTACACTGCTCCCTTAATATTATGGTTTTGTTCTTTAGTCCATTCTTTTGGGTAAATTAAGGCAATGGACAAACTCATACACATACATTTGAAATGCTGATGCTGATCAAACTGCAAATATAGGAAGATATTTTTAATCTCCATTTTAAGGAGAATAAAATTGTTTCAAACCTTTTCTGGCTTTAACCTTTTTTGTAAAAGGCCTGATATCTGCACAGCAGTTGCATAAAACTAATTTTGATGTAAAATCTGAAAGAAAATTGGATCATGGAATGCCCAGACTCCTCTCAGCTGAAATCAGACAATATAAGTTTGGTAAACCACATTCAATTTCCCAATTACTGCTAAGATAAACTTGAATTTGATATCTGATTTGCAATAGCTTATTTTAATATCCCTCTCTTTCTTTCCTCAGGTGCTGCTGGTGAGCAAGATGTCAATTCTGCTGAGAATCTGGATGACACTGAAGACAATGAGGAATTCCTAGAGAAACTCATATCCATTACCTCCAAGAGTTTACCAAAATTGGAGGTAGAGGAGAGATACAACATAACCAGAGAGCTAGGCAGTGGCTCCTATGGACATGTTCTACAGGTTCAGCATCGTGAGAGAGGTGAGAGTATATAAATGTGATGCCATTTGATTGGGTTTAATTGGCCAAGGAGACTCAATCTGTGTCTGCCAACCTATGGAGCATCTCAGGGTCCCCATTTCCATTATTTCTCAGATTCTTTCAATAAAAAATAAATCTGTGGAAAACTGGTATTCTGTTTTTGGTATGAAATCTATGGAAAACTGGCATTCTATTTTTGTGGCAATATTTGAAGGGCTGCCACAAAGAAGAGGAGCTCAACCTATTTTCCAAAGCACCTGAAGATGAGACAAGAAACAACAGATGGAAACCAGTCAAAGAGAGGTTCAACCTAGAACTTAGCAGAAATTTCCTCACAGTGAGGACAATTAATCAATGGAACAGCTTGCCTTCAGAAGTTGAGGGTGCTCCAGTAATGGAGGCTTTTAAGAAGAGACTGGACAGCCAATTGTCTGAAATGGTATAGAGTCTCCTGCTTGAGCAGGGGGTTGGACTAGAAGAACTTCCAACTCTGATATTCTATGTTCTATGTTCTACAGAACAAAGGGCCAGCCTGATGTGCTAAAGAGCATCTTGGGGAACTGATAGGGAGTAGGGGATTGTCCTTATTAGTTTATCTAATATTTTTAAGCCTATCATGTAACAAAAAATGGCCACCAGGGATTGCCTGTTTATCAAATAACTTCCATTGTGTGTCCAGCAAAGGTGCCGATATTAGCTCTGAAGCAATTTTGCCCACACCAAATGTAAATAATGCATATTTCTAGAGTAGCCTATAGTTCATTTTAATCATGGAGTATTGAGCAAGACACAGTGACAGCATTCATCCATAAATCTTGATTTATAAATTCCAATGGCTGGATTTACACATCACACTAAGCCAAAACTAAACAAATATTTCTTTAGTTTAACATGTATGAAGCCAGACTATGATAAATCATGCTATTGTTTGTCTGAGTTTATTCTATTTTTCCAATAGGTACAGGTTTCTGAAAATCATCTTGAAAAGTCTTATTCACAGATTCTCTATTTAAGAATTCACTTAATTATGAGGAATTTAAGAGTTCCTCAGGTTGAGATTAAATTTTTATTTCATCAAGTCTTGACTTGGGTTGAGTTTAGCCTGGACTGCTTGTTGCTCTCATCCAGCTCACACTGCCTGCAATTAATTAACTGTGTCATCCCAGGCATGTGGATAGCTGCCAACAAGCAGGTGCTTCTTTTGGCAAAGCAAAATCCAGCAGATAGAGCAGCAAATTGGCTAGCTTCCCAAATGGAAGGCATACAGAAGGAAATAATCCTTAAGAAAAATGAAAATGAATGGCAGATTGCCCAGCATCTACATAAGTAAAATTCTGAGCACAGAATATGGATGTTTGTCTTTTTCCTTACAATATAGATTTCCCTTACTGTTTAATTAACTAGTTTGTCAGTGCCACCTAGTGGGATGCAGTAACACTTCCAAGTTTGGAAGAGGTTTACTTTGATCTTCTCCCAAGATATTTTTCCCTTCGTTCCCTGTTTGGCTTCCAACCCTGGGACTCTTATGAAGATCCCCCACTGAAGTTCTGACTGAGACTATTTAGTTTCAGAACCCAGACAGCATCAATCAGATACTGCAGTTTGCTATGGCACATTGATACACATAAAATAACAAATGTATCAACATTAACCTCCATACTCCATATCTTTTGACTCCAAAACCCCTTTCTTTAAATCAAGAAGACTAGCTTCAAGGATTTCATAAACAGCTAACTAGCAAACAAGCTGCAATTAAGCCAAAAGCATGTTTTCCCATTTCTGTCTCTCCTTTAAAATGGACTCTGGATGCCAGGGGAGGGAAAGAATGCTTTGTTTATTGTCACCTGGAAGCTTATTTTGCAGAATCAAAACAGCACTGAATTAGTCAGTTTTCAGTCTAAATATTTCTAGCAGCTCGAAAAGATGCCCATGTTTTGCAAGGAAAGAGGACATCTGAAATAGCTGCATTTCATCAGCCTGTTTATATCTCTTAGCACATCTGCAGGAAAGACAAGGTCTAGCCAGCTCTAGTCTCTTTCTTCCTGTGCAAGACTTTGTTCAAATTGTTATGGGTTTACTTTCAGCCTCATACCTTTTGAAAAAAAGAGGAACTATTATGTGCAGGGCTTTTTTTTGTCATAGAACGCCCAGAACGGAGTTCCGGCACCTTTTTGGGATGGAACCTTGTAGGGTAGGCAAGGCGGGTTGTATAACGTGTGTGAGTTCTGGCACCTTTTTTTTTTTTTTTTTTACAAAAAAAGCACTGATTATATGATTAAGAAAATTAACATTACCAGATGTAAAAACAAGGCTTTTAAATTTTATTTTCAGGTCAAAGTGCATTGCAAAGATCACTAATGTATCTGTCTGGTTTTTTGGGATGCATCTCTAAAACAAAATAATATTGTAAGCAGATCAAGATTTCAGAAAAGATTCTCTGTAGCATTTGACACACTTGCAAAACACAATATAATTCTGACATGTTGCATCTGATTATTGTTATACTAAAACACATTAGCAGTCAGCCAGTAATATATATTACTGGTGAAACAATTGTTAACTACATTATAGTGCTTCAGCATCCCTTAATTTTTTGCCATACATCCTTGCTTGCAGGAACCTCAATGGCTTTGAAACTGATGTCCAAGGAACACACAGGGAGACGTGAATTCCTGTGGGAATATTGTATTGCTCTCTGCCTCTCCTCACATCCTACACTTCTTCGAACCACTGGCAGTGCTTTTGAATCATCTACTCATTATGGATTTGCACAGGAGTTGGCACCGGCTGGAGATCTCTGCAGCATCCTGAACTCAGGGGTATAAAAGTCTAAAGACTTTAAGGGCACTGCAATTGGCAGGATCTCAACAAGCATGGGATATGATAGGGTGATATATTTGAGTGGATACAAGAGGAGAATTAAAGGTAGGGTAATTATCAAATAAAAGGAGAGTTTGCAGTAAGAGTTTTAACTGTGCTGCAAGTCCAGCTTATAATTGGAATGGTAGAAGAACAGAGTTTGATAGTGCATCAAATACTATTTCATTTATTAGGGGGTTTTTTGTATCCAGTGGGCTGAGAGCCCTTTTATTCTTTAAAATCACAGATACATATATTTGCCTTTTTCTTTTGATAATTTAAACTGTTCCCAAGTTGACAAAATGATTGTTTGGGTAACACAATTATATAAATATACATAACTTTTTTAGAGAGTACTAGCCTGTCACAATGTTAGCTAACCTATATTATTTATGCATGGCTTCTGTGGCAATCTCAAAAAACCATCTCTTCATAACTTTTCAAGACAAGGACTCTTTGATTAACTGCAGGGAGAATGTTTTCAAATTGGCCCCACTGAGATTCCTGGAATTTTGTGGAGCTTTTCTCTAATTCCACTTCTTTTTTCTTCAACAGGAGGGGCTTCCTGAGGTGCAAGTGAAACGGTGTGCAGCCCAGTTGGCTGATGCCTTGGATTTCATGCATGGCAAGGCCCTGGTGCACCGGGACATAAAACTAGACAATGTGTTGCTTTTTGACCAAGAATGCCAGCAGGTGAAATTAAGTGACTTTGGCCTGACACGACTGGAAGGCACCTGCATATCTGCTATGTCTGCTGTCTTGCCATATTCCCCACCAGAACTGTGCCTGCTAGAGAGGACAGAGTCTCTAGCTCTGGACTCAAGCCTTGATATTTGGGCCTTTGGAGTGCTGCTCTTCTGTATTTGTACTGGTTGCATCCCTTGGGATATGGCAATGAGCCCTGATCCTAAGTTCGAAGAATTTAGCATTTGGCAAAATCGCACAATCCCAGGTGAGGCTCCAGGCCTGTGGAAAGTTTTCACAGCTCCTGCTTTGCGTATGTTTCGCCGCATCATGGCTCTTGATCCTAACCGTCGTAGCCCTGCTATTGAAGTGAACAAATACTTGCATTTGCCTTGGCGAGTGGGTATTTCTGAAAAGACCCAGGATGATTTGTTGAAGACAATTAGTTCTGAGGCCTGCCTTAAGGGACCTAGTGAGGACAATACTGAACTGGGCAGAAACCCCAAGGAGAATTGCCTCCAGCAAATGCAACCTGAAGTCATTCCCCCAGAGAAAACTCATACCATTCAGATGTGTCCCAATCCTGGAAGCAATCCCAGTCCACATGAAGGTTCAAGGCTAAATGGACCTGGACTTGAGCCCTGAAGAAAGTGTCACCTCTGAAAATGATGGTTCCTTTAATCAGGACAAGAAAGACTCCAGCTATCTTACCTTCTTCCTATTAAGGAAGAGTAGAACTAGTCACTCCATAGGGAGATTTTCAGAATAGAACTGCTCAGCTGTATATTATTAATGTAGCATCATGATATCTAGAAACAGTTCTAGAGAATGTTTTTTTCTGGAATAGCCATAATTTTTTCCTTTGTTGCATTTAGATAATGCAACAAAAATAAATCATTACAATTCAATATTTCTAATTTTATCCTCCCATGGATTTTTTTTTATATCAGATTTGAAGGAAGATCTAGTGGCCTATTTAGTTCTGACTTCTCAGGATGCTATTATTTTAATATCTTCCACTTTGCAGGTCCTATGCATTTTTCTTGAATTATGCATTTTTAATTATTGCATATAAAATTATATAAAAATTGCACAAGCTTGCATTAATTATGCAATCCTATGCAATTTTCTTGTATTAATTCATAGATGGGAATTAATGATCAATGGGAAAATGTAAAAATGTAAATGTAAAAAATTTTAATAGCTTCCTGAATTTTCTGAAATTGGAAACTTTTGATTAATAGTTTCCTTGAATTATATTTACTTTTTTCTTTTCTTTTTTTAAGAAGAATTAGGCTCTTTTAAAAAAAAATTCTGATAATTCAAAGGAACATATCCACAATTCAAGTTTCTGTCACAGGAACAGAAACTATAAATGCAGCAGTTCAAGGAAGATAATAGTATAATAATAGTTTTTCATCACAAATGAAATATTAGTGAAACTAACAGCCTACAGTAAGGGTAAACCTGTAAGAACAAACTTTTAATTGAGGTTTTAAATAACTTTTGCTCAATTAGATTTATTAGTAAATATAGGTGGATTTTTCCCACAGGGAAAGTGTATTTTTAGATAATATAGTGACACTTTATTTGCATGGAATTTTTACATTACTTCTGCATGAAACACAATATCACAATAAAATAATATTTTTGCAGTGCCAATGTGTTCTAATAGGAAAGCAACCAAAGTCTCATGTTTTACATCTGCAGCAACAGCCTAATCATTGAACCAAAAAAGAGTAGATCATCTTTGGGAAGTGTAATATTCTGAAGTAATGAGTTACAAAAGATATAGTATGTATGTTTATTTGATTGCATCATTGAATTTCTATAATAAATTATTTATGACAAAAGCTGGCTGCTTGGAAGAGCGAAATGTCATAAAGTTCCGAATTAATTGAGAAATTCTTACAGAGGGAACATAATCCCTATCCTAGATGGCAGATTTTTTGAGTGAGATGGTGACAGTTATGGAAACAGTTATTCAATTACCTTACTAGGAGCTCTTTCCTTTTGATGTAATTAAAAAAAAAAGATTGGACCTGCAGACAACTAGTGAAAAAAGAAATACTTTTCCCCCTATCCTGTTGTATAAATCCAAAAGATTATACATTAAAGTTAAGTTTTGCTTAAGGGAGAAATATAGCACCAGTAAATTTCTCTGTGTCACACAGAAATATAACACAATATCATAGTGATGCCTCCTTTCATATGCAGAGTTTCATACAATTATAGCTGCTTAGAGATCTTTTTGAAATAAATGAGATCTCAGTTAGCAAAAAGATTAATTTTGCCTTCCCTTATATTAGAACTCTATTTGCATCTGTTTGAATTTCCTTAGTCAGTCTGATGTAGAATTTTTTCTATAGGCTTTCCTGACTGGCAGCTTTGGTTCCTATCCCATTCTCAGTTATTTTTCATATTTATTATTTTGTAATTCCTAACAAAAAATTGTTTGAATGATTTTAGCCTGCTGTACTATTGGTGAAATACAGTCAGAATTTTGCAATAAAACATATAAGATGCAATCCAACAATTAAAAATTAAAAGTAATATTTAAAAAGTACATTCTCAAAATATATGTGTCTATGTGAGTGTGTGTCTTTTGGAGCTGCTCAAATCTCATGGCCGAAAAAATTCCAAAGTTATGGTACTGCAAAAGGAAAATAACATCTGTGAGTTTCCATAACCCTTACCTCCCAAATGGGAAATTATTAACAGGTTCCCCCAGGAACATTGCAATGAATGAGTTGAAATCAGATACAGGCAGTCCTGAATGAAATCCTGAATAAAAATGTTGCTAGGTCTTCTAACCTTCTAAAAGGAATACATCTGCTTACTTTCATCCAGAGAACTGTTCCATGCCCCAGGCTACCCCATTCCATTTCTTCTGCTATTTTTATTTTCAATTGACTATTGTATTACATATCATCATGGTTTCAATTCCACCCTTCACAAAGCAATATGAAGCCAAACCACAATAATTTTTATTTCTGCTAAACTCAAAAGCATAGATAGTACAAAATGAACACAATGAAACAATACCCACTGTCCTGCTGACCAGCAAGAGTATGGTAAATCAATCACATAATCAATCAATCTACCCTGCTCCTTGAGCTACAAGTAGTACAAACACCAACAGAAAATAAATTTCTGGTTGTAACCTTCCACATTTTTCAGTTTGCGTTGTGTGCATTTTTCTCATATGCCCAAAAAATCTGAGCAGTGACATTGTCCACCTGCCAAACTGACATTCCTTTGCTTCATTTAAAAGCCTGTTGCAAGCTGTGAAAGTGAAACTATTATTATGTTGCTATTTTTGCAAACAACTGCTGTTCTCAATAATTATAACTATAGGTGCATGTTTCCATGGTGGCTGGAATGGAGTAATAGGAATGCCTTCTCAACAATACTTATGAACAGGGACCAGGAATGGGATGCTGAGGCTCTGTGCTCAGGTTGATGGAAGTAACTGTTGGCATGGATTTTAGAAAAGAAGGCCCAATGGAGCAAGTGTTCTCACCCCTAAGAAATAGATGATTTAATAAACAATAGTTCAAAGTGGGGAATAAAATTTTGTTCTGGTTTCCAAACAAGAAATAAGTTAATACATAAAACAGTTAATCTCCTTCTTACTTCCCAGCAACATTCCAAGCAATGATAAGTGCTGTTCAGAATTGTTTCAGAAGTTTATCCAGAATGCAGTTTGGGTAACTGGTCTGGTTTGTGGTCACCTTCCCTTTTAATCATGTAGCACACAGCGCTGTCCTCCAACAAAGGAGGCCACAGAAAGAATGCATTGCAGAAGCTTTCAAACTTCCACCCTTTCCCCTTGCATCAAGACAAGGGCTGTCCTGCTATAATGACACATCAAAAATCAGACAGTAAAGGGGATATCAAAAATAAAATGTGAGTAGACAAGACAAAATTTTAACTGAGTACTAACATAAGTACTATTATTTGATAAATTAACTGTTATCACACCTTGGGTCATCTTGAAAAAACTGGATCAGAAATTTACAAACTCTTAAAAAAACCCTCCAGTATTAAATCACTTCAGTATTGTTTACAAGACGATTGAATGGATTTGGTGGATGTGTGCCATGAGTGCGGTCATCAGAACTCCAGTGATAATTTTATTTCTTGACCAAATTTAACAAACATACTTTTGTAATAGTCCATTTCACCTGACAGTTCAGAGAGACAAATGGCTGTCCAGTCTCTTCTTAAAAACTTCAACTGATTTCCAGGTTTAAAATAAATTTTAAAAATAATTACATCTCTCATATGCAATACAATTGTTAAGGATTGTCCCTAACACCACAATTTTTTGCACATATTTGCCGAACCAAAATTTTGATTCACAAGCTACAATTGCTGGGATCTGTAGAACATACAGTACTAATTCAGAACCAAATGCATATATTTGGCCTTAACACTCATAGAGGCAATATTTTTTTGGCTATTTGGCCACAGAGGGTGTCAAGATTATAGCAGTGGGAATGAAGTAGAAAATATTAAGCTGAGTGTGTCGGTGTTGGCAGTGTGTGGGGGACTTAAAATTCAAAATAGGAATGTTAAGCCTCACAGAATCTTTAATGTAAAATGCCACCCCACCAAATATATGTTATGATTTACTTGTATGAACTAGAAGAGCTTTAGTGATAGGTATTATTATCTACTAATGCCTACTAATGCCAAAAGCATGGGCTCAAAGGTCAAGTGTGGGGAAAGTGCCAATCCTATTGAGAAGAGGAAATGCATAGAAGAAGAAGAAGGAAAAAAGGAAGAAAAGAAGAAGGGAGGAGGAGAAGGAGAAGGAGATAATATTTTGGGAAGTTGAGTGCTGCAAGGCAGGAATCTTGGAATTAATTTGCTCGCTAGTTTAGGGAAAGTAGGCAGGATTTTGTCAATGTAGCTGAGGTTACTTCTATTTTTGTAGCAAGTTGGCCTTCAAGGAGGACAGCAGAGCTGAGAAAGTTCATTGTAAGGTAGATGGTACATTGAAATCATCAGTTGGTGGAGGAGGGAACAGTTGGAGCTTCCTCTATGTTGCAAATTCCTTTGAAGGACTGCCCTTCAATTATACTCTGTGCTGGTGAGGAGATTTCTGCACCTTGGTTTGATGGAATTGCAGACAGCTTTGTCCAGGGGCAGGAAAGGTAAGGTAAATTTGTGTTGACAAGATTATGAAAAAAGATAACTGGGTTTCATCCTGATCATGTCCAGAAGACAGGGAGGAAAAGGGTGTAACTTCTCTTTTTGTTTGCTAGGTGTATTTTCTCCATTACACCTTTAATAGCCTTTTTAGCAATACTATTTTTTTTAAATAATTTAATAACCTCACTCTAGAAAAATGCCTTCTTTTGTATTCCATGCTTGGAGATACTCTAGCTCACCAACTGTGGATTTGGGAGATTCTCTGTATCAGCTTTTTCCAGACCAAGTAAACTGAAAGGTCTAAATCAGGATACAAACATCATTACTCATTTGGAGTAACAATTATTTCAAATCTTATTAGTTTAGCCTAGTTGTAGATTTGTGTAGATTTTTTTCCCAAGTTAAATAATTTTATTTGCTATGCTTTGCCAGTGCTGCATTTTTCTGTTAAACCTTTAAAACCATTTTTTTTTCATAATTTCCCTGTTCTGGAAAATCTCCACTGTCTTCTAAGCAAGAGAAGTTCATATTAGAGAGGCCTCAACTTTTCCCATTCATCAGATCTAATGAGACTAATTGTTAATAACATCACATATGTTCTGAAAGATCTTTCTATAAGTGATACTTAGTACCTTTTACACAATCTCACTCAGATGGAAATAATGTGTTTGACAAACTTAGGTCTAAAATACAGGTAGACCGTGACTAACAACAGTTCATTTAGTGACCATTCAAAGTTACAACTGCACTAAAAAATGACCATGGGGAAAATGGTCCATTTTCCCCATGGTCATGTGATCAAAAGTCAGATGCTTAGCAACTAGTTCATATTTATGATGGTTGCAGTGTGCTAGGGTCATGTGATCACCTTTTATGACTTTCTCACAAGCAGTGTCAATGAGGAAGGCAGATTCACTTAACAGCCTGGTTATTAACTTATCAACTAAGGTGATTCACTTAACAACTGTGGCAAGAAAGATTGTAAAATGGAGCAAAACTCACTTAACAAACATTTCACTTAATAACAGAAATTTTGGATTCAGTTGTGGTCGTTAAGTCGAGGACTACCTATATGCATTACCTGTTTTGTTTCAGAATACATGGAAACTTCATCTTCTTGTATTTGGTGATGAAGCAATCGTATATTGGATAATGGTTTTCAGGATGGACTGAAGCAGCTCAGATATTTGTACATGACTCTATTTTGGGTTATTTTGTTCCAAAGCCTGGTTTATCAGTTGGGCATTAAAGAAGAAAGATCATTATGTACCTAATATATTGAAGAAAGGACTACCAAGAATGCTGCTTCAAGCTTCTGAAGGACAGATGGAACAAAAATCTATTTTTTAAAAAAAAAAATCAGTCTCTTCAGATAGTAGTATACCATGATCTCAGAACATAAAATACTTAAGTCTCTTGATCCCTAACACCAGGTTGCCTGATGCTGTCCCCCAAATTGTTCCAAAGGGAAATTTGGGGCCCTAGATCTTTACTTCTTTATCATCTTAGCTGGATGATGACAGGTTGAGAGCTTGTATCATGTTCCATAAACAGCAGGATCATCGACTGTGTCCTCTTGTTCAGCCAAAAGACAGTACGTGACCAGAATCATCTCAAAAGAGGATAGGAACTGGCCAGGGCATGACAGCTGATCACAAAGAAGGCCTTGTGAATATTATAAATATTCCATAATATTATCCACAACAGCTTTGTCCACCATAAGCTCTCAGTTTTGCAATCAAGAGTTTCAGAAGGGAGGGTTGGTCTGTTCCATGTTGGTCACCTATTCTTGTTCCAGACTGAACCAAATTGAGGTTGGTCCCAGTAGAGGGAACAAAAACACAGGGAAAAGACTTTTATACAAACACAAACTTGCACCTGATTTTGAAGTGTAGTTATTTGGCTTGCTGAAGGAAATGCAGTCTGGTTCTCAAACCAACATCAATTGTCTACCTTTGATCTAAAGCAAGGTTTTTTAACTTCAACCACTTTAAGCTGTGTGAAGTACAACTCCTGGAATCCCCCTGCTGATCTAAAGAAAATAGAAGCTCTAAACTTTCTAGAATTCCTTTGAAATATAATATGAGCTAATGAATGAGGAGTTACTGCCTCATCCTGGGACTGTCATCGCAGCAGAGCATAAGCACAGGCATATTTAGATAACCCACTCCTTACAAATATTTACCATACCAACAGCTCCTTAAGACTTTCAGAGGAGGAACCTCTGCATAACAGTAGCAAACCTGCAAATAACTCAGTAAGCCTTATAAGCACATCTTTACAACCCTACCATGTAAAAGCAAATATGATAAAATTCAAGTTGAATTAAATGCAATTAATGGAGAAATGTAAATGGATAACATGAATTCCGGTAAACACGTATTTGTTTTGGTTTTCCATTTATTTATTACACATTTATTTTGTAAAACTCCTGATAAAGCTTATCTATGCTGTGTGAAATCTAGATCCACAGACATTACCAAACATTTGAATAATTTGGTAACTGAGATTTTTAGTTTTCAAAAAGTGCCTTAGAAAAGGAGTCAATACTCCTAATACTCAAATGCTTGGTCATTTTTCTTTTAAGTACACTTTATTTCAGCAAACCAATCTTTATCCTAACAATCTTTTCAGATAATTAGTTTTAGCACTCGCAATAAAAAAAGGCACCTTCAGGTCCCTTTCTGTCTTTAATGTATATTTTGCCTGAAAAGAAGAAAAAAATGAAAGCATCTATACGAAAACAAAGGAGGTCAAGTAGAAGGTAACAATATAGGCTATAAATTCTTTCTCCTATTTTTGTTCAGTGCAAACATAGTAAATCTGTAATATACACAGGAGAAATTTGGCCACAAAAGGAATTTGACATTTTGAGAAGCTCCAGTTTCTTAGACTGATAGGACCTCTTTACTTCTTCCAATAAATCTGTTTCATGTTTGGGGGGGTGGTATTATTTCCATTTTTTGAAGCTAGTTTGGTATAGTGGTTAAGACATTAGGTCTGAAATTCGGAGACCATGAGTTCTGGTCCCACTTTAAGCACAAAGACAGCTGGGTGACCTCAGGCCAGTCATTCACTCTCAACCCTAGGAAAGAGGCAATGGCAAACCACTTTTGAAATATTGCCAAGAAAATTGCAAGGGCATTTCCAGGTAGTCACCAAGAATCAAAATCAGATTTGAGGGCACACACACACATTTTTAAAAATAACAGACATTATGCTGAATTCATTGAGGAAGCTTCCCATACTGGCTGTGTTTCCATCAATCCACCCCAAAGGGAAAGCAGATACATTTTATCATTGTTCTGCACTCCATTTTTGCTCTTGTGGAAAAAAAGAAATGCCCAGCGAGGGAGCTGCTAAGGTTTGTCTACATGTACCCGGAAGTCAGGATAACTTAATGCACTATTTTTTAAAAAAATAAAAAATCACTGATATCCATCAGTGTGGAGTAGGGTCACACAAGTTTGTGGATTATTTGTTTATTTGTTTATTTCATTAATTAATTTCCTACACCATCCATCTCACCTAAGTGATAGTAAATAGATGATTCTGAAACAATGGAGAGAGCCCATATGAAAGAATTCTTATTCTATATCCTGAGTAACAGTACTCTGAAGAAATTGCCATCACCATATCTCTTCAGATAAAAGGAATTCCAGTGTAGATTTTGCTCAATGTCTTGAATTACAGGTAATGTTACATCACTTGCCTCTTTTTGACATGGTTCTTACCTTGCATTTAGACACATTACTTTGATTTAGCATATTGTTTTAATATATATTTTTTCTGAACATCAGCATATTTCCTTTCCTTTCCTTTCCTTTTTTTTTTTTTTGGAGGTTGGAATATGTACTGTATGAAAACACTGACTGCCCTCATCTGGCACAACATGGTATAACAATTTTTTTAAGTATGTAAGCCAACACAAGATTCAACTTTTGATTGCTGCTTCATTCATACAATTGTATGGGAACAGGCATATGCTGAATCTAATGTTGGCTTACTCAAAAGCATGTTAAGTCTTCTAGGAGAATTTAACTTCAACTTACTGTCTTCCTTTATTTTTCATCCAGTTCTTTCATCTATTTTCTTACATTACATTTTATTAACAAACAAACAAAAAAGCTGAAGTAGATAAACAATGTCTTTTGAGGCTTAAAGTTTTCAGCATGGAAACACCATCATTTAGCACACTTTCTTCTATCGGCAAGTCATTTAGGATGAACCAGAACTGAAACTCAGCAATACCTACAGATATGACTGAAAAAGTATCATATACTTGGTCCTTGCATCACAACTCAGAGATACAGACTCAAGTAAAGAGTGAGCATGGTAAAGTAGGTAAAATGTACAACTCAGACAGAGAAATCAAGTTTCTAGACTACCTTTGGTCATGGAGGTTCACCAGGTGATTTTAGGCCAGTTGCTCTATCTCAGCCCAACCTAATTCACAGAGTTATTGTTGGGCGGGGGGAACAATTATAAATCCATGACATACAAAAATGGTAAAATCCTACTCATTTAGACACATTAACTCCTCTCTAGCTTGAAAATATTACCTGTAATGAATAGTAACTTCAAAGAGGTACAACTAATTTCAATTTATAAAATAGTTTGGATGGAAAAGGTTCCATAAAAACATTTTTTCTGTTCTGATGAAATTGGCAAATATATAGATTGCTATACCTAAATTAAAAAATATATATAAACAGGGAGAGCCAGTTGGCATTTTGGTCTTACATACATATTTAGCCTGAATTTGGCATTTGGATAGAAACAGAAGCACTGCAACATTTGCTCTATAAGTGTTAATTGTTATATAATATTGATTTTGATAACTAACATACATAATGAGCTACCATGTCAGTGATGATCCTTAGCAACTACATAAATCGATTTTCTTCAGGAGAATCTGTCTCCAGCTAGGTCCTTCATATCTTCCAATGGCGCTATGACTGAAACTATCCATCTTGCTGATGGTTAAATAGACAGACAGATAGATAGATGGATAACCATATTGGTTGATAAAAAATGCAGAAAAGAATAGACAATGGCTAGAATGATGATGAAATATAAAAATATATAAAATTTATATGGCCACCCTTCTTATAAAAAGTGACTCAGAGCAGTTTACCAAAATTAATAAAACAAAATTTACATAAAATAGTAATTACTAAAAAATGTGAAAAAACCCACATACCTTCTCTTATTTTCCACTTTGCCCAGCATTACAGACTTCTCCAGAGACCAAGAACTTTGCCAAATGTGTCCCAAATATTGTCTGATCTTTTGAGTCTGATCATTGGTGCTTGAATGAGAACTTTGCATTGATAATTTTTTGATTTGTTTATTTTTTTGGCTCTCCATGGTATTCTTGAACATTAAAGTTCAAAAGTATCAAAATTCTTTCTATCTTAGTCCAATTCTAGTTTCTATAGAGTGTCACAGGCAATACAATTGCTTGCACAATTCTGATCTTTGTAGGTATAGATACATCTTGGCATCTGAATACTGTATCCATTCCACATATTAAATAAATGGGGGAGAATATATATTACAACCTTTTTTCCCTCCTTCACCAACCTGGAGACAGTCTCTTTTGCCATATTCTGTCTGTATTGTGGTTTCCTGTGTACAAATTTCAGATACAAATAACTCTATCCTATATCCTAAAAATAGGACAGATTATAGAAAGAAGAGTAATATGATGCAACTTTAGAGAGAGAGAGAGCTTTTTACTATAACTGTTGTGAAGAATATAAGCTACTTCTTTTATATTTTTTACTTTTCTGCTTTTTTCCTTTCTTTTTCCTTTCCTTTTTTCTTTTTTCTTCCTTAGTTTATATTAGTTTGCATTATTTTTTCATTTTGTTTAAAAACAATAATAAAAATTTACATGTTTGTGTGTGTATTTATGTATGTGTGTGTGTGTGAAAGAGATTTTGCAGGTGAATATTTGTTTTATTTTAATTGTAGATAATATGTGTACTCTTCTGCCCTCTTTAGGGACAGAAATAAATATTTGCTGTGCTTTGGTTTATTGTTGAAAATAATTTTCTTGATAAACTAATGTCTGCTACTCCAGTGTTCATTAACTAGCAGGATTGGTCTTAATTAGTATGGGTCAGAATTGTTAATTAAGAAAAAGAAGGCAAGATTATCTTTGTGTATGTATGTGTGTTGCTCATAGATTTATCTGTTCATAATGAACTGCCATGACATAATGCAGGATTACATGTCTTGTGGAAGCCAAATGTGATTTCATAAAATGCCAACACTGCACCAAAAGTTGCTGCCAAAATGTAATCTTTGTGGAAAAAATGAGCAAATTGTTAAATAGATGGGATGTAATATTAACTAGATTAAATCAGGTCAAAGCAAATTGAATTTAGTATCATACCAGATACATTTATTTGGGGGGTAAAACAGATAATAATATTTTGCTGTCAGCTATGGTAAACCTTTCCACAGCTTTGTCCAAACCAGACTTCAGTTTTGTTATTGGAAATACACATATTGTTAGATAATAATCATACACAGCAGAGTCTGAAGTAGATAATCAAGGAATTGTTCCAGTTGATATTTCAGCATGACACCTTTTTTCTAACACTTTCTTTTATTGTCCCTAGTTATACCTAACCAAAAATTTGAACATGTTCCTTTCTGAAAACCCTTAAAAAAAAAAGAGCATTTGCCCCTGTGATATACTCATAAATGAATTAGAAATTTATTTGATGAGGACAACAACTGAAGGCCCATCTATACAAAGAACATATAGTGTTGAAGGCTACCTCAATCAGAAAGTCTAAGAAATGCACATATATGGAGTTGAAAAGCCCATATCTTGCTGCACTGAAGCCCAAATCTCCAAGGCTGGTGTTGGTAGGATTACAGATGCCAAGAGCTTGGGACGAAAGCCAGGAAATTCCACAACAATGATTCGAAAGAGATGACCTCAGAGGGCAAAAGGCGCTTTCAGTTGGAAATAGTAGCAGCTGGCTATACTCAAGAGCTGGCAATTACAGCAAGTATCCTAAAGGGAGTCATTAGGTCACCCCCACAGTTCTTCTCATCCTCTTAGCACCTGCTGGGAGGGAAGGGGATGAGATGGGAAGAGGGTAGGTGGAAATGGGCACTTTATTGTGTGTGCTGGTGATTTATTATCAGCAGGAGGTGAGAGAAGGCTTCAGAATGCTTTAAATGGAAGATGCTATGCTCACCCTTTCTGGAGTGAACTTGAGAATCTGGTCCAAAATACAAGAGGCCACTTTAAAAAGCTATCCTTTATGGCTTCATACCATTAGATGATACTAATACTATGTTTAAAACATGACATTAATATCTGGCTATTAATATCTCCCTATGAATAGATAGCTAAATTATATTATCTGTCATAGAAAATTCTTTTTAATTAATTTGTTTATTTTTACTTCATCAGAATATATTTAACCATTTAGATTTAATTGATTTAGATTTAGAGAAAGATAGACACTAAAGCATTCATAATTCTATCTAATATACCAAGGGAATAATTTATTAATGCAACACAATAAAATAAAAACTCATACACTAGTATTACGTATCTTTAAAAAAATAATTAAATATCTTTAAAATTACAGTTCATCTTTAGAGATATTAATCTTTTGCTAAATCTGTATCTGAAGTATTGAATTATCCCAAAGCTGTGGACATAATTTCCTAAAAAGTTATTACTGTGCTACGAGTATAGGAGTTACCTTTTTAGCAAAGCAGATTTTTTTATTTTTTGGTGTTTACCTTTTCACTTCTGTAAATTATAAGGTGCTGCAGTCAATTCTGCCAGTTATTGAAATAAATGATAAGATTTCTTTCTTTCTGAGATCTTGAGCAAACATTTAAGTGAAATCTAGAAGGGAGGGAGGGAGGGAGGGAGGGAGGGAGGGAGGGAGGGAAGGAAGGAAGGAAGGAAGGAAGGAAGGAAGGAAGGAAGGAAGGAAAAACCAAACAAGCAAGAAATACCTATTTTAATTTAGGTACCTTATTATGGATAAACAACTTAGAATTTTGTATAATTCCACTTTACTAGCATAACACCAGATATGCAAATATGATGTGCATACAATTGCAACTCCACTGATTTTCCATTGGCAAAGATATCTTATTGGAACAGCCAACACAGGCAGATAGAAAAATTGAATGTGGATTGCACAGGAGATATGTGCATTTTTGAAAAATTAAGAAAACACTTTGCTGGAGTAGATGAAAAGACCAATCAGAACTAAAATTCATTATGCAGGAGCACCCTCTCACTTTTCTTCCTTAACAATGATATTTAAAGACAACAAGCTTCTAATAGTTGAAGTAATAAATCACTATTGATACTGCAGGGTATAATTCATCAGCTTACAGACATGATCCTCTTGATAAAACAATTTATAACAGATCCAGATATTCAGCAGTAGCTGTCTTGTTAATTTAAATTTGAGAGAGAGAGGATTAAAAATGTTAATGTCCACATTGATAACACTGCCACCTATATTGCCATGGGCAAACATTGGACGTGTGTAATTTAGCACTACAGTATGCAAATTCCATACTGTAAGAACACAACTCAGATTTCACAGCACGCTGAAATACCTCTGTAGTCACGAGTTATCTACATATAGAATTCACAGTGGGAAATCTGGGGATGGGAAACTTCTATTAGACACTTGGCATACAAAGGGACTGCTTTGCATAACAGAGCCTGACACTGCACAGATTTAAACAAATTACTAGAATTTTCCTGTCTAGAACCTCATTGGAGTTACGCTAACATTTTATAGTGCTCCCTTTGAGCAAGTGAGCAGGACAAAGCACCAAATTAAGGCCAGCAATAGAAAATGACATGTTATATTCTGTAGAAGTGACTCATTGCCAGATATAACAATTGCCCAATATCTAAATTGTTGTAATGCCATTTCCTCTCTTCAACATGGAAAATCTGTACAGGTACACCAATAAGTGGACTCACCCTCATGTGCAGATAAATTCTCTGCTGACTGATTATTATTTTTTGCTTTATTTCAGATATTTCTCAGTCCTCCATACCTTTTCTGGGAATTTTAAATTTGCAGATCTAATTCGTATGAGGAGGAAATAGGCTGAAGAAAAAAAGTTTTATAAATTAGTCTCAGCTTTTTGGTAATTCAGTTGTCACTACATTTTCATACACACCCTTAAAAGAGCTAGATACTCACAATTTTTGCCATCTACACCTCTTCCCACAGCAAAATTTCAGTCTAACTCCTCTTTAGGTCAAACAAGTTGAATAGCTACAAACTTTGCAGAAGAGATGGGTGATATAAAAAAAATAATGAATAAAATAAATTTAATAAACTTTTCCAGTTGTAAAGCAGAATAATCTGAATAATAGGCTTGAAAGCAACATTATAGTTAGTTTTGCATTGTTACTAGCCATCTCTATGCAAACCGGTAATCAAGCCTATTATCTATTTTCTGAATGAGACCTGCTATTAAGGCTCTAAAAAGAAGTTATTGGTCCTTGGTTTGTTTAATATACACTGGTTTCTTTTTTGTCTGTTATGAATGTTAGATTCTCATATCCAAAATGTTTTTGTTGCCATGAAATAAAGCAAAAAAAAATAATAATAATCGGTGAATTGATGTAATATCCATATGGTGATCCCAGAGTGGGTACTTAAATCAACCATTTGTCAGCTTCCATCTTGAGTATCCAAATAGTCCAGGATTTTTTTCATTTCTGAAAATATTACTGGTTTATTGAATACATATTGAATAGGCGAAGGAAAGCTTTAAAATCCCAAGATATCTAATCAAATCATATAACAATGTTATTCCCAACCAAGCCTCCCAGATGTCCACATAGTTCATGTAAACACCTTCTCGTTGTTTTGAGAACCTTCTGTTATCTTTGTCCCCATGGTTAGAAGGCCCTTGAAAAGTTTCCACACATTTGTGTTTCAACAAACATCTGTAGAACTGGAGAGGTTTCAGTTCTCTTTACCTAAACCATTTGAAGCCTCATCTCCCCCCCCCACCTTACTCTAATGCAGTGTTTCTCAACCTTGACAATTTTAAGGCATGTGGACTTCAACTCCCAGAATTCCACAGCCAGCAATGCTGGCTGTGGAATTCTGGGAGTTGAAGTCCACATGCCTTAAAATTGTCAAGGTTGAGAAACACTGCTCTAATGACAAGATGAAAACAATAAGACATGTAGCTGCCACGTTTTCACTTTTGACACCACTGATCAATAACCAAACCTGAGCCTCTTTGGTAGGAAAATAGAAGCCCTGAAAACAAGGAGCTAAAAAAAATGGACATAAGTGTTTGGTGCATGTACTGACAGTGAAAAAGGTGGGGGGAAAAACCAAGCAAGAATCCATTCCTATTGCAACAGAGAGATTTTTTACAAAATTCCTGGAACTTTTTAAACGTTTTGGTGTTTTATAATATGGTACAGTATTTAATTTTTTGCTGTACCTTGTAGCAATCCACCCCAAAGTCATAGTGACCAAGATCCATTGGCATAAATAGAAATCCATTTTGAAAAATTGCATGGAGGAAAACTTCCCAGGGGTCTCTGTCTATTATTAAGATGTGCGTCTTTGACCATTCTGGGCTTGCTTCCCCACATGCATGTTTTAAATGTTGACAGGGAAACATCACATTAGATGTGATTACAACACTGGGAACAGAACTTCAGTCAGCCTCCTGAGCCAGTTCACCCCCTTTGTAACAACACCCAACCTAGGTCAAGACAGCTGTCAGGGTGACACACTATCCAGATCATTCAATGGCTAATTGAAAAATTTTGCAGTGACCTCAGCTACTGATGGATCAACAAACAGCCCACTGGACTGTCACACATTCCATGTTGTGATCGAGTTAATCTGCCTGAACTAAATGGAAGGTTTAGCTGTGGTGGTTGAGGAAGGTCTGTGGTGGAACTACAGTATCTTTCCTCAGTGATTAAGGGATAGGATAAGAAAAAGGGCTGTTCACTTGTGACCCTAATGGCACACATTGCAATAGTGTGAAAAGGTATTCCCAGATATTAGCAAATTTCAATGTTGGTTGATATTTATTTAATTCAGTGTATATAGTGGCCCTATTGAACAGATCCAGGTGGATAGCAACAGTTGAAAGCAAAATAAAGAGCACAAAATAAAGTACAAAACTTTCTATTGGCATAATTCAGTTTAACCTCAGCCACCAAATGCCAAACTAAGACCAATGTTTTAAAGATATTCTGGAAAACTTTCAAACCTTCGGGAAAATCCTCCTGAGCCAGTTCACCCTCTCTGCAGCAACTGGGAAATATGCATACAAGATGGAAGAATTTTTTACCTTTCTGAATAGCCTCTAATAATGCAGTATTGAAATTGCTAATGTATGGGTATTTCACAGAATTAGATTGCATTCTTCAAGATTCAGGTTGAGGGTATGGCTGTGACAGTGGAACAGAGATTTTCAAAACTACTTTACTAGCGTTCATCCAGAACTTGAAATTTAGTTCCATGCAACTGGTAATAATCCAATAGCAACAGATTTCCAGGTGCAGTATAAAATTCTGAGCTTAGAAATAAAATTTAATTCTTTGCTCTACTACTGAGCTTAAACAGCTGATTGGGAGCTGATTATATCTTCTGCCTAATGGACCATTGCTTTATGCTTATTTAATTCCAATAAAAGTTATAGCTATAAAGAACTGAGAAACTGTCTTTGCTTACAGGAATTAAATTTGATGAAGCACAGAGAGAGGAAAGCCTACAGGTTCGTGGCTAAATAGTATTTTATTTATTTTATTTGATTTATATCCCGCCCTTCTCCCAACGGGACTCAGGGCGGCTCACAACATATTAAAAAACATAAATACATTTGCTACCCCACCGAAGTAAAACCAATTAAAACCAAATATTTGAAGTTGTGCTATTTAAAAATTACTCCTAAAATAAACCCGATTTAAAATCCTCCCTAGGCCAGGCCCGCTTNCGGTCTCGGAGATAACCAGGTCCGATGCCATGGAGCGCTTTAAAGGTGGTAACTAACACCTTAAAGCGCACCCGGAAGGCCACTGGCAACCAGTGCAGCTCGTGCAGCAGCGGTGTTACATGGGAGCGACGAGTCCCTCCCAACACCGCCCGCGCGGCCGCATTCTGGACCAGTTGAAGCCTCCGGGTGCTCCTCAAAGTATTGGAAAAATACAGTAAACTTTCAAAAGAAATATGCTAAATTAATGGATAATAAATTAAAGGCAAGGAGATAAGCATAGCAAAAAAATTGAAGAAGAATGAAAGTTGATCAACAAGAAATTACATTGTTTCAAGGCAAGTGTGAAGGGATATAAAAGTTAGCAAGTATCAAAAGCAAAGATGTAGAGTTCTGAAACAAGAAATATTATGAAGATAGCAATACTGAACCAAAGCAGAAACATGGGGCGGTTCAGCATATGGATATTATAACAGTATAGAAACAGGAGTTCAGATGGTAGCATCTCCCATACATAAATACTTACGTTTTCCCACAGCATCTTCCTTTTTTTCCTTTGTGTGTGTGCGCACGTGCGTATGCCCGCGCACCCGCACACACACACACACACACAGTCTATTTTCCTACAGAAATCTCAAAACATAAAACAAAAAAACTGCTAAAATTGGGAAAACAGAATCATTGCACAATATCTTTGATTGACAGTATTTAGATGTTGTAAAATGTCCCTGTTCCATAGGTATTTTAATTCAGGTAGCAGAGGAAAAGTATTTCAGGATTTATTGAAACTGAGGTTTATGACTGTCTAGTTGCAGAATCTTTTTTCAGAATTTTAGAAGTTGTACCAATTTTTTTTTCTCTGCATAAAAAGATAAGCATGCCACCCAAAGTACAAGTCCCATCCTTCGACATTCAGAATCCCTTTGTTGGACAAATTAATCCAGTCGGTCACCCACGTTAATGCATAAGAGTCATAATAGAGTGTCAGATTTGGTACTTTAAGTCCTCCACGTTCTCTGGTATCTTGGATAATCTTGAATTTGACTCTCGCCTTCTTGCCTTCCCAAATAAAACGATTCAAATCTCTTTGCCATTCTTTCAAGTTTTATCAAAAATTGATAAAACCTTCAGAAATCATATAATAAGGACTGCATTGTTAAGAGTTTGGCAAAAATATTTTTTTAAGTTTGATATTAAGCTACCACTCTGGGTGATACCATCACATATTTTTCAAGCTATAATCAGAGGAGTGGTGATGGAAGGACTTACATACAAAGATTTGTTATACCAGAGTGGTGGTGGCAATTGGTGCTTAAAATCAATAGAAGTTTTGAAGCAAAATTACCCAAACTTTTCTTGGCTTATGTATAGACAAATTCAAGATAGATGGCGAATTGATAAAAAGACCATTTTTGTTATGGAAGACGGGGATTTTTTGAAGCAAGTAAGAGATGGCGCCAAAGGACATATTAAAAGGATATATAATGTTTTATTAGAATTGGACTCAGAAACTGAATTAGTTAAAGATTGTATGATTAAATG